>NC_091958.1:51282488-51416987 GCF_031021105.1 Erythrolamprus reginae
AAAATTAAGGGTAACTAGGATAGATCTATTTTGGCCTTATTCTGGCCTCATCAGCTAGCCATACCCTCTAACTGGGATTTGAATTAGCAGCCTGTGCCTTGTAAAGCAGAGAATCAACCTCTAGGCTACAGTATCTAATCCCTTCAGCTTTGTACCAGGGAAGTGTTATATGTTTTTTCTGTCGAATCACCCTGGTGGGAGGAGCTTAACGCTTCCTTTTGCCTCTCGGCCCAACCTAGAGCCATTTCCAAGGCAGTTAATTAATTTATTCATAGCCGCTAATTTTCAAGTTCAGCAAAAACATGTTACACATACAAAATATAGTGTGTCGGCTATATATTTTATTTTATTTATTTATTTTATTTATTCTTTGTCCAATATACAATACATATGGAAGAGAATAGATATATGACGATAGAAAGTAAAAAGAAGAGAAGTAGATGGGAGGGAGAGAATATATATGATATAAGAGATAAGGAGAGAATATATATGAGATATATATATATGACATATGAGATAAGGAAAGACAATTGGACAGGGGATGATAGGCACATCAGTGCACTTATGCACGCCCCTTACTGGCCTCTTAGGAACCTGGAGAGGTCAATCGTGGAGAGTCTAAGGGAGAAATGTTGGGGGTTGGGAGTTGACACTATTGAGTCCGGTAATGAGTTCCACGCTTCGATAACTCAATTGTTAAAGTCATATTTTTTACAGTCAAGTTTGGAGCGGTTGATATTAAGTTTGAATCTGTCGTGTGCTCTTGTGTTGTTGCGGTTGAAGCTGAAGTAGTCGTTGACCGGAAGGACGTTGAGTTATCTTGCTGATTGGCTGTGACAGAGAGGGAGCCATGAAATGCCAGAGTTGAGTTTTTCAACCTTTGACAATTTTGAAGGAGTGTGTCAATCTCAACTCCCAGAATTCTCTATGTTGACGTCTGGGGAATTCTGGGAGTTGAAGTCCACACATCTTCAAGCTGCCAAGGTCGAGAAATACTTCCTTTCTAAAGTGAAGACCGTCAAACATTTTTCAATCTGGCTTTTGGAACTATTTGAATCCACCATGCTGACATGATCATTTTTGGTGTTAATTAATGGATGAATTAATTAACATGGATTGGCTGCCCAACTCCAGCATAGTTGTTGAAGCCAGGGCATCTTGGCGGGGGAAACGCAAATTTATTCTCCTCTTTTTCTGTCACCCAAAGAAGAAGTTTTACTCTTCTAAATCGTGCGCCATCTCGCATGGATGAAATTCGCATCTCTCCCCTTTTAATTTGGCACAACGGAACAGAGAGATTCCAAGCGTAAATTCATCCCTGGGTCACTGCTGACTTGATCTCCCAACCGATCCTGCGATATAAAAATAGCCCTTTCCAAAGTGAAATGAGGGGTGCAATTTTGAAGCACACAAACTCACAATCCGACACACCCACTGCGAAGGTGGAGCAATCGGGAAGCGTGATGGAGGCGATTTGCAAAGGGTGTGTGCTTCTCTTTCCTTCCTTCCTTCCTTCCTTCCTTCCTTCCTTCCTTTCCTTCCTTCCTTCCTTCTTTCTCTCTCTCTCCCTCCCTCCCTACATATCTCCCACCCTCTCCCTCCCTCCCTCCCTTCTTCCCTCTCCCATCCCTCCCTCCCTCTGCCTCTTGTTCTCGCTCCCTCCATTTCTCCCTCCCTCTTTCTCTTCCTCTCTCTTTCTTTCTCCCTCCCTCCCTCCATCTCTCCCTCTCTTTCTTTCCCTCTCCCTTTCACTCTCTCCCTCCCTCTCTCCCTCTCCTCCTCCCTCCCTCCATCTCTCCTTCCCTTTCCCTCCCTCCCCCTCCCCCTTTCTCTCTCTTCTTCTCCCTCTCTCTGTCCCTACCTCCCTACCCCTGCCTCTCTCCCTCCCTCTCTCCCCTCCTTTCTCTCTCCTCCTCCCTCTTTCCATCTCTCCCTCCCTTTCCCTCTCCCTTTCCCTCCCTCTCCTTCTCCCTCCCTCCACCTCTCCCTCCATCTCTTCCTCCCTCTCCCTTTCTCTCTCCTCCTCTCTCTCTGTCCCTCCATCTTTCCCTCCCTTTCCCTCTGTCTCCCTCTTCTTTTCAATCTCTCTCCTTCTCCCTCTCCCCCTCCTTCCCTCTCTCTCTCCCTCTCCCCTCCTCTCTCTCCATCTTGTTTCGCTTATGGTCTTATATTTTCAGCCACGGCAAAGGCTGTTATGGATTTGGGCTACGCTTCACCTCCTGTTCTCTCCTGCTCCAATGGAGCCCTCGCAGGACTCATAGATCCTGGAACAAAGAACCTTTAGCAACAGGGCTGTAAATGCCCCTTTAAACTCAGAGCAAATTCTTCCTTCTCTCGGCCATCGCCTTGGAGGCTCCTTTGAAGCGGTCAGGGCTCTTAGCAACCAGGCCCTGCTAAACAGATGAATGAATGAACGAACCGGATGAATGGCAGGCGGTGGTGAATGGAATCAGGGCTTTTCCTGGGGTGATGTTCCAACAGTGTCTTCTTCGGCGAGATTTTTGCTACCTGCCTGTGTGTGGTTCATAGATCCAGTTGGTACGAGGTTTTGTTTTGCAGACAAATTATGTGTGTTAGGGCTTGGGGTTTTTTTAACTGTTGAAAAAAGGGAGACTTTTTAAAAAGGCTTTTACGCTCTAGAAATTTAGATTTGTGAGGAAGGAAGGAAGGAAGGAAGGAAGGAGGGAGGGAGAGGAGGGAGAGAAGGAAGGAGGGAAGAAAGGAGGGAGGGAAAGAAGGAGGGAGGGAGGGAAGGTAGGATGGCATAGAAATAATGATAATGATAATAATAATGATAATAACAATGATGATGATGATGATGATGATGATAACAATAATAATAATAATAACAACAACAACAACAACAACAACACTCAAAAAGGAGACAGAAGGACTAATACTGGTGGCACAAGTACAGGCCATTGGAACAAATGCTGTCAAAGCCAGAATTGAAAAATCAACAGACGATCCAAAGTGCAGACTGTGTAAAGAAACAGACGAAACAATCGATCACATACTCAGCTGCTGCAAAAAGATCGCACAGACTGACTACAAGCATAGACATGATGCTGTGGCACAGATGATCCACTGGAACTTGTGCTGGAACTACCATTTACCAGTGGCAAAGAACTGGTGGGATCATAAGCCCGAAAAAGTGGTCGAAAATGAGCAAGCAAAACTACGGTGGGACTTCCGACTTCAGACTGACCGAATTCTGAAGCGTAACACACCAGACATTGTGATCGTAGAGAAAAAGAAAGTATGGATCATCGACATCGCAATCCCAGGAGACAGCAGAGTTGAGGAGAAGCAGCTAGAGAAATTAGTGAAATACGAAGATCTAAAAATCGAGCTGCAACGACTCTGGCATAAGCCAGTGAAAGGGGTCCCAGTGGTACTTGACCCGCTGGACGCAGTGCCAAAGGATCTCAGCGGACATTTGAAAACCATCGGAATTGACAAAATCGCCATCTGTCAATTGCAAAAGGCCGCTTTACTGGGATCGGCAAACATAATTCGCTGCTACATCACTCAGTCCTAGGTGCTTGGGAAGAGCCCGACTGGTGATGAAATACGAAATCCAGCATAGTGATCTCGTTTGCTGTGTTGTATTGTTAAATACAACAACAACAACAACAACAACAACAACAACAATAATAAAACAAAACAAAATCATGTTCTGTCAGTTGCAGAAGGCCACCGTACTTGGATCTGCGCGTATCATACGAAAATACACAGTCCTAGACATTTGGGAAATATTCGACTTGTGATATTGCGAGTACAAGTGCACTAGAGTGCCTTCCGTCCCCTGTCCTATTGCTCTCCTATATCTCCTATACCTTTCTTCTATTCCTATATCTCTTCTTCTATTCTTTCATTGATATGTTCTATTTCTATATCTTCTTTTCTATTATTTCTTAGATACATTTTACTATGAGTATCTCCTCTATAACCTTCATCATGTATTTTACTATGTGTATATAGATATATACCCACTAAAACCCTCATTGTGTATTGGACAAAATAAATAAATAAATAAATAAATAAATATTTTTTTTTTTAAAAAATCCAGCATATCAATCTCATTTGCTGTGTATTACTGGAGTGATGTTTCACCATCACTCCGCAGTCTGCATTGGCTGCCGATCAATTTCCGGTCACAATTCAAAGTGTTGGTTATGACCTTTAAAGCCCTTCATGGCACTGGACCAGGATATCTCCAGGACTGCCTTCTGCCGCACGAATCCCAGCGACCGATTAGGTCCCACAGAGTCGACCTTCTCCGGGTCCCGTCAACTAAACAATGTCGGTTGGCGGGCCCCAGGGGAAGAGCCTTCTCTGTGGTGGCCCCGACTCTCTGGAACCAACTCCCCCCAGAGATTAGAACTGCCCCTACTCTCCCTGCCTTCCATAAACTCCTTAAAAGCCACCTTTGTCGTCAGGCATGGGGGAACTGAAACACCTCCCCCCGGGCATGTACAATTTATGCATGGTATGTTTGTGTGTGTGTTTGTTAGAAAAATGGGGTTCTTTTTTAAATATTTTAAAGTTATTTGGATTTGTTATGAATTGTTGTGTCTTGTTGTGAGCCGCCCCGAGTCTGTGGAGAGGGGCGGCATACAAATCTAAATAATAAATAAATAATAAATAAATAAATTACTGTTTTTTGTGATGATAATAATAATAATAATAATAATAATAATAATAATAATAATATAACAACAACAAAACAACAACAACAATAATAATCTTCAGAGAGGGGCGGCATACAAATCTAAATAATAATAATAATAATAATAATAATAATAATAATAATAATAATAATAATAAAAATCATCTTGGAACATCTATCTGCTGCAGCTAAGGGATAAGGTGGTTGGCATAGAAACATAGAAACATAGAAGACTGACGGCAGAAAAAGACCCCATGGTCCATCTAGTCTGCCCTTTTACTATTTCCTGTATTTTATCTTACAATGGATATATGTTTATCCCAGGCATGTTTAAATTTGGTTACTGTGGATTTACCAACCACGATCTGCTGGAAGTTTGTTCCAAGGATCTACTACTCTTTCAGTAAAATAATACTTTCTCATGTTGCCTTTGATCTTTCCCCCAACTAACTTCAGATTGTGTCCCCTTGTTCTTGTGTTCACTTTCCTGTTAAAAACACTTCCCTCCTGAACCCTATTTAACCCTTTAACATATTTAAATGTTTCGATCATGTCCCCCCTTTTCCTTCTGTCTTCCAGACTATACAGATTGAGTTCATTAAGTCTTTCCTGATACGTTTTATACTTCAGACCTTCCACCATTCTTGTAGCCCGTCTTTGGACCCGTTCAATTTTGTCAATATCTTTTTGTAGGTGAGGTCTCCAGAACTGAACACAGTACTCCAAATGTGGTCTCACCAGCGCTCTATATAAGGGGATCACAATCTCCCTTAGCTAAACCTCCCGCATAAGTGAGGTTTAGCTCCGATCCCATCAATACAAGCGTTGCAGCCTCGGGAATTGTTCTTTGAAGAAGTAGGAATGCCGGAGAAAGGTTGGAGGCCAGCGCTGGTCTCCTTAGCAGTGTCAGACCTGGCGGTTGAGCTCTGCGGAGGTGAACAGCCCTGCATTTAATTATTTAAAGCCCGCCGTGTAATGGGTCTCGGGGAAGTGTGTGACCTAGCAAATCAATCCTTCCACCTCTGCATAATGCATGCGGCATCCATCTCATTTCGTTTGAAGAACACTTTCGGAGGAGAAAGGGGGGGGGGATTGAAAAAGGAATAGCAGCACAGGGCGGTGCCTTATTCCTACCGCTCCAGCAAGGTTCCCTTGGATTTGCGCTGGTTTTGGAGAGCCTTTGGCGGCTTCTAGGCGTAGCAAGGTTCCCTGTGATTTTAGCTTTTTGGTTTCTTTTCCTTTATGGGGAGTTAGCACCCAGCCTTCTGCTCGGAAAAGGAGATATTTTAGGAAATATAAAAGGGCAGAATAGTTCCCCTAAAACTCAGTCCTCCCCCATCTTTTCAATGGGCCATTAAGACCTGGGCCAGTCTATTCTACATAACAAAGATCTACCTCCTTCAAGCAGAGCCCTAATAGGAATTGCCCAAAGCCTTTTCATTACATGGTCACCCAGCAAGGCTCAACCAAGCCTGGGACACAGACAACCTACAAAGTTACTTCTCTCCTCTCCTCTCCTCTCCTCTCCTCTTCCTCTCCTCTCCTCTCCTCTCCTCTCCTCTCCTCTCCTCTCCTCTCCTCTCCTCTCCCCTTCCCTTCTCTTCTCTTCTCTTTTCTTCCATTCTATGCAAACACGCACCTAAGCTGTAATGTTTAAAATCCGGGTGCACTTGGAGTGGGTCACCAATGCTATCACCCAATCTCCTCCCACTTATGACTGTATGAATGTAACTTGTTGCTTGTATCCTTAAGATTTTTATTAATATTTTTTCCTCATTGCTTATTTGACTTATGACAATCATTATGTGTGTTTTTTAAGCTCATGATTCTTGACAAATATATATTTTCTTTTAGTGTACACTGAGAGCTGATGCACCAAAGACAAATTCCTTGTGTGTCCAATCCCACTTGGCCAATAAAAGAATTCTATTCTATACTATTCCATTCCATTCCACTCCACCTTCTATTCTATTCTATTCTATTCTATTCTATTCTATTCTATTCTGTTCTGTTCCATTCCACTCCACCTTCTATTCTATTCTATTCCATTCCATTCCACTCCACCTTCTATTCTATTCTATTCCATTCCATTCCACTCTACATTCTATTCTATTCTATTCTATTCTAGTCTATTCCACTCCACATTCTATTCTATTCTATTCTAGTCTATTCTATTCTAGTCTAGTCTAGTCTAGTCTAGTCTATTCCACTCCACCTTCTATTCTATTCTATTCTATTCTATTCTATTCTATTCTATTCTATTCCACTCCACATTCTATTCTATTCTATTCCATTCCATTCCATTCCACTCCACTCCACTCCACATTCTATTCTATTCCATTCCATTCCATTCCATTGCATTGCATTGCATTGCATTCCATTCCATCGCATCGCATCGCATCGCATCGCATCCTATTCTATCCCATTCTATTCCATTCCATTCCATTTACAGGATGTTTTTCCCTCAGGAAAGGACCAATTCTTCTGAGAGAAGATGTTCTTTGGACAGAATATGTTGTGGGAAAATCCATCTTCTATCACGTTAAGGCGAGAATGGGGGAAAAGGGCCATTTTCACACAACATTTTTCATTCAATGTCTCCTTCCTTTCTCTCTCTGCCTCCTTCCCTCCCTCTCTCTCTCTCTCTCTCTCTCACACACACACACAAAGGATTTGTCCTAAAATTTTATTTCATAAGAGATTTTGTGAGAATTTCTCTTGGTGGAGGAGGACGTCCTTCACTCTTTTAGTGCTGGCATCACCACGAGAGATGTCTGTGCCGGCCTATTTTTCAAGGCCACGGATACCCTTGATCAAATAATGTCTCCTTCCCTCTAGAGAAATTTAGAACAAACAGCCACCAGTTGTTGTGATCGGTTCAGTATGATTTAGTTTCCTGGAGCATAGCTGACTTTTGTTAGGCTGCCCGTAATGGCAAAACGGACACATCTCAACTGCCTACCAATCAATCTGCTATCAGCTGTCATTTTCTTATCCTGTTTTGTGTTCTTTTTCTTATTTTTAACATGTTTTATTTTTAACTCTGGACTGTGCCTATAATTATCTGTCTGTCTGTGTGTCTGTCTATATCTGTCTTATAGCTCTCTATCATCTATGTATGTACGTATGTACGTATGTACGTATGTACGTATGTACGTATGTACGTATGTACGTATGTATGTATCTACCTACCTACCTACCTACCTACCTATCTATCTATCATCTATCTATCTATCTATCCATCCATCATCTGTCTATTTGTCTCCCTGTCTATCTATCTATCTATCTATCTATCTATCTATCTATCTATCTATCTATCTATCTATCTATCTATCATCTATCTATCTATCTATCTATCTATCTATCTATCTTTCTTTCTTTCTTTCTTTTCTCATCCATCCATCTATCCATCCATCATCTCTCTCTTTTTCTCTTTCTCTCTCCTATCATCTGTCTGTCTGTCTGTCTGTCTGTCTATCATCTATCTATCTATCTATCTATCTATCTATCTATCTATCTATCTATCTATCTATCTATCTATCTATCTATCTTCTCTCATCCATCTATCCATCCATCATCTCTCTCTTTTTCTCTGTGTCTCCTATCACCATCCATCATCTGTCTGTTTGTCTCTCTGTCTGTCTATCTATCTTTTTTCTCTCATCCATCTATCCATCCATCATCTCTCTCTTTTTCTCTCTCCTATCATCTGTCTGTCTGTCTTTCTTTCTGTCTTTCTGTCTGTCTGTCTGTCTGTCTGTCTGTCTGTCTGTCTGTCTGTCTGTCTATCTATCTATCTATCTATCTATCTATCTATCTATCTATCTATCTTCCCCTCTTTTTCTTGCTGTCTGAAAATCTGGGGTTGAATTTTGAAAGGATTTGAGGACCTTCCTCTATGTGATGATACCAACATCCAGAAGTCGCAAGTATGAATCCTGTAGAAAAATTAAAAGTCTTTATGACATTTTAACATCTGGCATAATGTCTTCTGTATATTTAAAAAAAGAAAAACCAGGGGAGAAAAAATGCACCTTTCCTTGTTCATTATGTGCAATGTGCACATCTGTTTCCATTTATCACTTTGCAGCCAAGCTTCTTTTTTTTCCCCCTTTAAATTGCTGGGTAAAAGAGAAACCTCATCTCCGAAAGAAAATTAAGATGGATATTATCTTAAGCCACAGAATTCTGCTCATTACCTCTCTAGGATGGTTAATGTCTTGGAGATGCTTTCTAAAAAAACAAACAAAAACCCAACCCCGATGCATCTATTTTCCTTTACTACATTTCTTTTGCAAAATTATCCACTCTTTATTTCAAAACCTGTTTTTGTTTCCCCCAGAGTGTGATTTTAGAAGCTTCCTATAGTTAGACTGTCCAATTTACCACGTACGTAAGTTTCAGTCTTGGAGTTCAAATGTTTAGTTTAGTTTGGTTTATTTAGATTTGTATGCCGTCCCTCTCCGAAGACTACAATAAAAAACAATGTAATACTAATACTAATACTAATACTAATGCTAATGCTAATGCTAATACTAATACTAATACTAATACTAATACTAATTTATTAGATTTGTATGCCGCCCCTCTCCAAAGACTACAATAAAAAACAATGTAATACTAATACTAATACTAATGCTAATGCTAATGCTAATACTAATACTAATACTAATACTAATACTAATACTAATACTAATTTATTAGATTTGTATGCCGCCCCTCTCCAAAGACTACAATAAAAAACAATGTAATACTAATACTAATACTAATACTAATACTAATACTAATACTAATACTAATACTAATTTATTAGATTTGTATGCCGCCCCTCTCCAAAGACTACAATAAAAAACAATGTAATACTAATACTAATACTAATACTAATACTAATACTAATTTATTAGATTTGTATGCCGCCCCTCTCCGAAGACTACAATAAAAAACAATGTAATACTAATACTAATACTAATACTAATACTAATACTAATACTAATACTAATACTAATACTAATACTAATACTAATACTAATACTAATACTAATACTAATAATAATAATAATAATAATAATAATAATAATAATAATGTATTAGATTTGTATGCCGCCCCTCTCCAAAGACTCTGGGCGGCTAACAACAATAAAAAACAATGTAATAATAATAATAATAATAATAATAATAATAATAATAATTTATTAGATTTGCATGCTGCCCTTCTCCGAAGACTCGGGGCGGCTCACAACAACAATAAAAACAATATTATGCTGGCACAAATCTAATATTAAAAAAACAACAACCCCCCCCCAAAAACCAAAAACTAAAAACCCTATCATAATTAAAAACCAAACAGCACATACATACATACATACATACAAAACATAAATTATAATAAGCCTGGGGGAAAGGTGTCTCAAATCCCCCATGCCTGGCGGTATAGGTGGGTCTTAAGTAGTTTACGGAAGACAAGGAGGGTGGGAGCAGTTCTAATCTCCGGGGGGAGTGGATTCCAGAGGCCAGGGCTGCCACAGAGAAGGCTCTTCCCCTGGGGCCCGCCAGACGACATTGTTATTGGCCGCTGGGATTCGTGCGGTAGCAGGCGGTTCCGGAGGTACTCTGGTCCAGTGTAACAAATGTAATATTAAAAAGTAATCTAAAAAACCCCAATTTAAGCAACCAATCATACCAACAAACATACCATGTATAAATTCTATAAGCCTAGGGGGAGGGGAGAAAAAAGTTTCAATTCCCCCATGCCTGACGACAGAGGTGGTTTTTAAGGAGCTTGCGAAAGGCAAGGAGGGTGGGGGCAACTCTGATATCTGGGGGGAGCTGGTTCCAGAGGGTCGGGGCCACCACAGAGAAGGCTCTTCTCCTGGGTCACGCCAAATGACATTGTTTAGTCAACGGGACCCGGAGAAGGCCAACTCTGTGGGACCTAACCGGTCGCTGGGATTCGTGCGGCAGAAGGCGGTCCCGGAGATATTCTGGTCCGGTGCCATGAAGGGCTTTATAGGTCATGTGGAAAGAATCATGTCTTGAGTACAAAATGTCTATTTCTATGAAACAGATAAGCGTGACATGAGGGAAAACTGTCGGTTGACTTGGAAATAGAAAGGCTAAAAGGCGAAGGCGAGTCTGTTTCTGCAGATTATTATAGCTAAGATGTTTCTAGCATGCTTCACTTACCTGTGAGGAACTGGAAATAAAGACTCGGATGCTATCCCAATGCTATGCGGTCTTTCTAATCTGCCCTCGTTTTGGTGCAGAACATGTTATATCATTTTCTGCGCTTGTCATTTCTTTGAATTGTAAAGACCTCAGGGCAACATTGGTCAGTAAGAAGGGTTTTTTTCTGGGGGAATGTATATTTTGCACCATAGAGAAATGGAGGAAAATGACAGTTGTAAGGCAGGAATAAATAGTTGATGTCAAAGTCCTGTTGGGTTGGGTCTACTTCAGTGTAGTTTTCTTGGCAAGGTTATGTTGTGGTTCAGCCTGAGCTAGATCCAAGACCAGCTGTGTCTCTGCTGGCTCCATGCCCCGGGGAGGCTGAGAGCGGAGAGGAGAGTTCTTGGCAGTCAGACAGGGGAGATAGCAGTCAGGAAAGTGACGAGGAAGAAAGGCCTGGGAGCCCTGGGGAGGGGCTCTCTCAAGCAAGTAGCTTGGATTCTCTGGAGTCCCTGGAGTCATTGGATGACGAAGCACAAGCTATCATTAGTATGCGACAGAGATGCATAGATCAAAGGAGGAATCAACTGAAGAAATATTATCAGCGTTGAATGAGGAACACCAGGGGGTTGGGTGTGGTCCTCATTCGTAGGAAAGGATTTATAAGGCAGGCAAACCTTTTCGGCAGTGTGGAGTGTTATCAAAGTGGAGTTGCTGTTATCTGCCTTTTCTCTCAGCGTTTTTGTTCCTGGCTCGTGGCCCAGCAGTCTTGAAGACCCGTGGGAGGTTGGTGTATGTTAGCAACAGCCTCGTTTGGCATTAAGGATCCTGTGTTTGTGTATGGACAATTGCCTTCGTGTATCTATTTGGAGTTCCAGTGCTTTCCTGACTTGTAAGGACATTTTCTGTTGGCTTCTTTTCTCTTTACCATTATAAAACTGTGTTTGGATTCAACCGGTGTGTCTGGCTTATCTTTTTGGGTTGGTCATAACTTCCGGAGTGACCCAGACAGAACAGGTTATAGAGGTGGCTTTTTATGGAAATTATTTTGGACAGCTCAGTCTGGGGTTTGGTGTTCCTAGGCAGCTCCACATCCAAGTAGTAAATAGAATGTATTTAATTTCTGGCATCTACCAAGTAGTAAATACACTGCTCAAAAAAAATAAAGGGAACACTCAAAGAACACATCCTAGATCTGAATGAATGAATGAAATATTCTCATTGAATATTTTGTTCTGTACAAAGTTGAATGTGCACAACAGCATGTGAGATTGATTGTCAATCAGTGCTGCTTCCTAAGTGGACAGCTTGATTTCACAGAAGTTTGATTTGTTGTAATTTTAACTTTTTGATGTTTGATTCTGATTCTTCTTTCTTAAATATGGGGTTGAGAAGTATTGCTGTTCTTCAACAAAAACAGGATCACAGAGAATGAATACAGTGGTACCTTTACTTAAGAACGCCTCTACTTACAAACTTTTCTAAATAAGAACCGGGTGTTCAAGATTTTTTTCTTCTCAAGAACCATTTTCCACTTACAAACCCAAGCCTCCGAAACTGTAACCAGAAAAGGCAGAGAGAAGCCTCCATGGGGCCTCTCTAGGAATCTCCTGGGAGGAAACAGGGCCAGAAAATGTGAGAAGAAGCCTCCATGGGGCCTCTCTAGGAATCTCCTGTGAGGAAACAGGGCCAGAAAAGGCAGAGAGAAGCCTCCATGGGGCCTCTCTAGGAATCTCCTGGGAGGAAATAGGGCCAGAAAAGGTGAGAAGAAGCCTCAATGGGGCCTCTCTAGGAATCTCCTGGGAGGAAACAGGGCCAGAAAAAATGAGAAGCAGCCTCTATGGGGCCTCTCTAGGAATCTCCTGGGAGGAAACAGGGCCAGAAAAGGTGGGGAGAAGCCTCCATGGGGCCTCTCTAGGAATCTCATGGGAGGAAACAGGGCCTCCATCCTCCCTGTGGTTTCCCCAATCACACGCATTATTTGCTTTTAAATTGATTCCTATGGGAAAAATTGCTTCTTCTTACAAACCTTTCTTCTTAAGAACCTGGTCACAGAATGAATTAATTCCGTAAGTAGAGGTACCACTGTATATTTATACTAATACACTTGATTCATATGTAATGTCAATTTCCTGCACTTTTTAAAATTTTGTGAGGCAGCTCTCCATGCAAAATTGAAGGAAAAACATGTTGAGGGGAAAAAAAAAAAATACCGAAGAAGAAAATTTGAAAGGAATTAGTTGGCAGTAATGTGTAGGAGAAATGCAGTCGAACAGGTGTACGGATTTTCTTGTGGGCTTAAAATTGCAAATGGATGTGGAAATGGGTTGGAAATTAATTTGAGGTCAGAAAAAATGAGCCCCCCATGCTAAAGAGAAATGGATGGGTTTCACTACTTCTACCCGAAATAGATTTAAGCATCATTTATCTTGAGTCACATGCTGCTAGACTAATTAAACATTTTAACATGGGGAAAAAAAGGATTCAGGAAAGAGCAAAGCATTTGTGCTTTTCTCCATCCTTGCCAAGGAGACGGTGCGATCATGCCTACCATTAAACCAGGAGGGCGAGTCCATCAGTTTTGAACGTAAACATTTTATTTCAAAGACGAATGAGTAAGAAACTCTTAGGAGCAAGGTCACCATTGGCATCAGTGTATTTGGTTTGCTCTTCGGCTTAAGGTTTATCAGTCCCCTCAGAGAGGGTCCGCAACTTGGGCGTCCTCCTCGATCCACAGCTCACATTAGAGAACCATCTTTCAGCTGTGGCAAGGGGGGCGTTTGCCCAGGTTCGCCTGGTGCACCAGTTGCGGCCCTATTTGGACCGGGAGTCACTGCTCACAGTCACTCATGCCCTCATCACCTCGAGGTTCGACTACTGTAACGCTCTCTACATAGGGCTACCTTTGAAAAGTGTTCGGAAACTTCAGGTCGTGCACAATGCAGCTGCGAGAGCTATCACGGGCTTCCCTAAATACGCCCATGTCACACCAACACTCCGCAGTCTGCATTGGTTGCCGATCAGTTTCCGGTCACAATTCAAAGTATTGGTTATGACCTATAAAGCCCTTCATGGCACCGGACCAGACTATCTCAGGGACCGCCTTCTGCCGCACGAATCCCAGCGACCAGTTAGGTCCCACAGAGTTGGCCTTCTCCGGGTCCCGTCAACTAAACAATGTCGTTTGGCGGGACCCAGGGGAAGAGCCTTCTCTATGGTGGTCCCGACCCTTTGGAACCAACTCCCTCCGGATATCAGAGTTGCCCCCACCCTTCTAGCCTTTCGTAAGCTCCTTAAAACCCACCTCTGCCGTTAGGCATGGGGGAATTGAGACTTTCCCTCCCCCTAGGCTTATAAAATGTATGCATGGTATGTTAGTATGTATGATTGGTTTTTAAATTGGGGTTTTAAATTAACTTAAACTTAAATATTAGATTTGTTTACATTGTACTATTATTGCTGTGAGCCACCCCGAGTCTGCGACTGGAAACCGATCGGCAGCCAATGCAGGCCGTGGAGTGTTGCAGATACATGGGCAAATCTAGGAAGCCCCACAATGGCTCTCATGGCCACATTCTGCACGATTTGAAGTTTCCGAACACTTTTCAGAGGTAGCCCCATGTAGAGAGCGTTGCAGTAATTGAACCTCGAGGTGATGAGGGCATGAGTGACTGTGAGCAATGACTCCCTATCCAAATAGGGCCGCAACTGGTGCACCAGGCGAACCTGGGCAAACACCCCCCTCGCCACAGCTGAAAGATGTTTCTCTAATGTGAGCTGTGGATCGAGGAAGACGCCCAAGTTGCGGACCCTCTCCAAGGGGGTCAATAGTTCTCCCCCCAGGGTAATGGACGGACAGATGGAATTGTCCTTCTTGGGAGGCAAGACCCACAGCCACTCCGTCTTGTCTGGGTTGAGTTTGAGTTTGTTGACACTCATCCAGGCCCCAACAGCCCCCAGGCACCGGCACATCACTTCCACTGCTTCATTGACTGGACATGGGGCTTCAGGTAAACAACGCAGACCTGAGAAGGATTCCCGTAACGATCCTGACCCTGAATTTTCTCTTCTTTCCCTCTAAGGATGAGCAAATATTGATGCCAAAATATCTTACATTCTTGCAACAGCCTCATTAATTTGTTTTCTCAAGTGGGAAGAAGAATATTTGAGTGTGGAAAAATAAATTAAAAAGTGTATGCCCCAACCCAGTCTATTGCTTCCAGCTCTTATGCATTCACCCTCTGTGAAATTTGATTAACTTAGAGCTGGCTTTTTATTTTTTATTTTTTTTTAAAGATGTTCTATGTTGCTTCTCAATATGCTTGAGAAATCCACCTGCCCCTCATCATTCCGACATCGAAGGAAACAAATAAAAGTTTTCTTTTTTAAATTTTTAAAATTTGAACATATAATGAGCTTCTGCTTGGTCCAAACCATCCAAATCACTATAGCTGCTTTAATTTTAGATGTCCGGGATTTTTTTTTCTTTTGAGGAGGCTATGCTCATTCTTCTGTGGTTGTGTTCAACCATACATCAGGCCGAGAGAAAGGACAAAAAATGGAACCAGAAGCAAGGGCCCACAGGGTCAGCTTTCTCCAAGTCCCATCCGCCAAACAATGTGGGTTGGCGGGACCTCGGGGAAGAGCCTTCTCTGTGGTGGTTCCAACCCCGTGGAATCAATTGCCCTAAGAGATCTGCACTAATCTCCTCCTTAACGGTCTTCCGGAAGGCTGTTAAGATCTGGCTTTTCCAGCAGGCCTGGAATTAGAACTTGATTGATGGTAATGTATGCATGGTTTTTTAAAAAAATGATATCATCGTTTTCATTACACTGTTGGTTTTATTGTTGAAACATGGACAGGCCCATAACAGCTCGCATGGCTGCATTTTGTACAATTGGCAGGTTTTGAACACTCTTCAGAGGTAGACCCACGTAGAGAGCATTGCAGTAGTCAGACCTTGAGATAGTAAGGTAATTAATAGTGGTTTACATACAGCTAAATATATAGAAACTTATACAGTGGTACCTCTACTTACGAACTTAATTCGTCCCGTGACCAGGTTCTTAAGTAGAAAAGTTTGTAAGAAGAAGCAATTTTCCCCATAGGAATCAATGTAAAAGCAAATAATGTGTGCGATTGGGGAAACCACAGCGAGGGTTGAAGCCTCTGCGGGGCCTCTCTAGGAATCTTCTGGGAGGAAACAGGGCCAGAAAAGGTGGGGAGGAGCCTCCGTGGGGCCTCTCTAGGAATCTCCTGGGAGGAAACAGGGCCTCCACCCTCCCTGTGGTTTCCCCAATCGCACGCCTTATTTGCTTTTACATTGATTCATATGGGAAAAATTGCTTCTTACAAACTTTTCTATTTAAGAACCTGGTCACGGAATTAATTAAATTTGTAAGTAGAGGTACCACTGTATATAAGTCTGAATGCTATCTATCTATCTATCTATCTATCTATCTATCTATCTATCTATCTATCTATCTATCTATCTATCTATCTATCTAGATTTGTATGCTGCCCTTCTCTGAGGACTCGGGGTGGGTCATATCATATAATATAACTGTTCTGTCGGGCTCTCTGGTAGAATCCTCCCAAAAATTCACTGGTACAAATTTCAGACACACACACGTTTGAAAATTCAAAACAATGTTCTTTATAATGAAAATTCACTTAAACCAAGCCCTCTTTTGGTATAGCCAAGAGCACTCGTCTCCAAACAAACTGGTCATTTGTACAAGTCCCTTATCAGTTCTGTGATACTTAGCTTGCAGCTGTGAGGCAATTCACAGTCCTTCTTCTTTCACAAAGTGAAACACACTTTGCTCTGGCTTAGTTTCAAAGCGGGGGAAAATCAGCACACAAAAAGTCAAAGTCAGTAAAGCAGTCACGAAACACAATGATCAGATAATCCTCCACAATGGCCAAACCCACAGGCTGCTCTTTATAGCAGCCTCACTAATGACCACAGCCCCACCCAACCACAGGTGGCCTCATTTTCTTTGATAATAATCTCTCAGTTGTTGCTGCCTATGCATCGCTGTGGCTGTATCATTAACTCTTGTTCTGAATCCAAGGAGGAGCTAGATAATTGATCTCCTTCTGAGCTGTCTGCCCCACTCTCCTCCTCCCTGTCACTCATGCCTTCTTGGTCAGAGGAGCCTTCATCAGCAGATTCCACCGGGGGCAAAACAGGCCTGCAGCATGTGGATGTCTCCCCCACATCCAGTCCTTGGGGCAGGAGCTGGGCCAGAGCTAACCACAACACTATCTATCTATCTATCTATCTATCTATCTATCTATCTATCTATCTACCTACCTACCTACCTGCCTACCTATTTATTTAGATTTGTATTCTGCCCTTCTCTGAGGACTCGGGGCGGGTCACATTATATAATATAACAATATGGTACAATGGCAAATCTAATGAAATTTAAAATTGCAATCTAAAAATACAATATTTAAAAAGAATCATACCAGTTCAATCATACAACATATGTCTCATTTCGTTGGCCAAGCCTGGCGACAGAGGTGAGTCTTAAGACTCTTACAGAAGGCAAGGAGTTATCAGGTCTCCCATAAGCCTTCTCTCCGTGAGGCCAAATGATTGGCATCATCTCAAAACTTTCTCGCGATGCTCCAAGATCATCTTTTTTTGTGCCCTCAAAGCTTTGGACTTGGAGACGAAGCTGATAAATCACAGGTTTCTTTGGAAACCTTTGCATCCGCCTCAAAATAACACCATGTGAAGTGTAAACATCAGATCGTGCAAACGACTCCGACAGCGTTAAAGGACATTTTCCCCACTGTTTTCTGTTTTGTTCCGTTCTTTTTTTTAATTTTTAATTTAAAAGAAAGAGAATAGCAAACAAAACAGCAGTCTATGCTTCGCTGAAGTCCTGCCAAAGTTTCCCGGGCGACTTCCATAAATTGCAATGTGAGCAAACATCTATTAAGTTCATAACCACAGGATGCCTCGGTTGGTATCGTTTCTGGTGGGTATAAAAAACCAGGGTTTGTATCATTTGACGATGGGAGACATGGAAAAAAGGGCTGAATTTCAGTTCTTCTTGGCTTCCTGGAGGCCTCCATGTGCCCACGGGGTCAAAAATAAACATCTGCATGAATAAATCCTTCCTTTGCTTAGTTTCTTCCCGATGTTGGAAAATTGATAGCAACGGGACCTGCCCTCAAGACAACGTTTGGCAAAATTGTGCTGCTCTCGTTTTATATATATATATATAAAGCCTAGAGATTAATTCTCTGCCTTACAAGGCAAAGGCTGCAGGTTCAAGTCCCAGTGAGGGTATGTCTAGCTGATGAGGCCAGAATATGGCCGAAATAGATCTATCCTAGTCTCCCTTAATTTTTTTTAAAATCAGCCAAATCATGTGATACACACACACACACACACATATATGTTTTGGTAGATTTTCATGGGTAAAGATATGAAGGTCTTGGCATATTCGGGGTTCTTCCTATGTAAGTTTCAGAGATTCCCACTCGTCATCTTCAAGCTGTTGCTTTTGGCCTTGTGCTAGGCGGAACACTCCCTCCCTCCCTCCCATCCATTCAACCTATTTTCTTCCTCTCTCCCTCCCACCCATTCAATCTATTTACTTCTTTCCTTCTTTCCTTCCTTCCTTCCTCCTTTCTTTCTTTCCTTCCTTCCTCCCATTCATTCAACCTATTTTTCTTTCCTTCTTTCCTTCCTTCCTCCCATCCATTCAACCTATTTTCTCCTTCCTTGCTTGCAACCATTCAACCTATTTTCTTCCTCCGTCCCATCTATTCAATATATTTCCTTCCATCTTTCTTTCTTTCCTTCTTTCCTTCTTTCCTTCTTTCCTTCTTTCCTTCTTTCCTTCTTTCCTTCTTTCCTCCCTTCCTTCCTCCTTTCTTTCTTTCTTTTCTTCCTCCCATTCATTCAACCTATTTTTCTTTCTTTCTTTCTTTACATAGAAACATAGAAGACTGACGGCAGAAAAAGACCTCATGATCCATCTAGTCTGCCCTTATACTATTTTTTGTATTTTATCCTTAGGATGGTTCTATGTTTATCCCAGGCCTGTTTAAATTAAGTTCCTGTGGATTTACCAACCACGCCTGCTGGAAGTTTGTTCCAAGGATCTCCTACTCTTTCAGTAAAATAATATTTTCACATGTTGCTTTTGATCTTTCCCCCAACTAACTTCAGATTGTGTCCCCTTGTTCTTGTGCTCACTTTCCTATTAAAAACACTTTTCTTTCTTTCTTTCTTTCTTTTTTCTTTCTTTCTTTCCTTCTTTCTTTCTTTTTTCTTTCTTTCTTTCCTTCTTTCTTTCCTTCTTTCCTTCCTTCCTTCCTCCTTTCTTTCTTTCCTTCCTTCCTCCCATCCATTCAACCTATTTTTCCTTCCTTCTCTCCCACCATTCAACTTTTTTCTCCTTCCTTCTCTCCTATCCATTCAACCTATTTCCTTCCTCCCTCCCTCCCTCCCCCCCCAAAAAAAATTCCATGTAGCTTGCAATGTTAAAAACCTGCATAATATTAAAGAAAGGAAAAATCGTAAACAACAAGAAAAGTGGGGTGGCGGGTAAAAACACGCAGTTTGCCTGTAATGGCAATTATCACTTAATGGACCAGCTTCTGCCAAGTGCATCCATTTCTCAGTGCCATCAAAAGGCTGATTGAACATCTTCAGCGATCATTATGATGAAAAAGGTCACTCTTATTGCGTGATGAGACATTCTCATTAGGACTCATCTCCTTGGGTTTTTTACCAGCGTGAAGAAATTAACAGCTCTCCTTCAGCCTTATCAATTATTTCCTTCCTACCTTCTTCACCCTGTTGCTGGTTATACGTATATTGCTCACGTGGTGAGCTAGGTCCTGTCCTGGAATCGTTGCCTTGTGTTTGCGAGATCTGTTAGAAGAGATACTTGGGGAGGGGTGGGGAGAGAAGAGGATCTTGCCTCGTGCTGGATGCCCCCACAATCCCACCCTCCACCTCTGAAGGGGGATGAGAATAACAGAATAGCAGAGTTGGAAGGGACCTTGGAGGCAGGCAGGGGTTGCAACTTTATTTTATTTTGTTTATTTATTTATTTTGTCCAATATACAATTGTTGTGGTTCAGCCTGAGCCAGATCAAAGACCAGCTGCGTCTCTGCTGGCTCCATGCCTGGGGGAGTCTGAGAGCGGAGGGGAGAGTTCTTTGCAGCCGGACAGTAGAGACAGCAGTCAAGAAAGTGAAGATGAAGCAAGGCCTGGGAGCCCTGGGGAAGGGCTATCTCAAGCAAGTAGCTTTGATTCTCTGGATTCCTTGGAGTCCCTGGATGATGAAGCACAAGCTATCATTAGTATGCGGCAGAGACGCATAGCTCAAAGGAGAACTCAACTGCGTAGATATTATCAGTGATGAATGAGGAGCACCTGGGGGTTGGGTGTGGTCCTCATTAGCAGGGAAGGGTTTATAAGGCATGAGAACTATTTTGGCAGCGTGGAGTGTTATCAAAGAGGAGTTGCTGTTATCTGCATTTTCTCTCAGCGTTTTTGTTCCTGGCTCGTGGCCCAGCAGCCTTGAAGACCCGTGGGAGGTTGGTGTCTGTTAGCTCAACAGCCTCGTTTGGCATTGAGGATCCTGTGTTTATGTATGGACAATTGCCTTCGTGTATCTATTTGGAGTTCCAGTGCTTTCCTGACTTGTAAGGACATTTTCTGTTGGCTTCTTTTCTCTTTACCATTATAAAACTGTGTTTGGATTCAACCGGTGTGTCTGGCTTATCTTTTTGGGTTGGTCATAGCTTCCGGAGTGACCCAGACAGAAGAACAATAATACACAATGAAGGTTTAATGTAGAGGATATAGGAGAGAAGATATAGGAGATATAGGAGAGACTATAGGACAGGGGACGGAAGGCACTCTAGTGCATTATGTACGCCCCTTACTGACCTCTTAGGAATCTGGAGAGGTCAACCATGGATAGTCTAAGGGTAAAATGTTGAGGGTTAGGGGAGGATACTACAGAGTCCAGTAATGAGTTCCACGCTTCGACAACCTGTTTACTAAAGTCGTATTTTTTACAGACAAGTTTGGAGTGGTTAATATTAAGCTTCAATCTGTTGTGTGCTCTTGTGTTGTTGTGGTTGAAGCTGAAGTAGTCGTTGACAGGCAGGACATTGCAGCATATGATCTTGTGGGCAATATTTAGATCATGTTTAAGGCGTCGTAGTTCTAAGCTTTCAAGACCCAGGATTGTAAGTCTAGTTTCATAGGGTATTCTGTTTTGAGTGGAGGAATGAAGGGCTCTTCTGGTGAAGTACCTTTGGACATTTTCGAGGGTGTTAATGTCAGCAATGAGGTATGGGTTCCAAACAGATGAGCTGTATTCTAGGATGGGTCTGGCAAAAGTTTTGTAAGATCTGGTGGCACCTACCACCGGAAAGACTCTCAAAAATGTTCCCAAAAACCTCCCCCATTATGTTGGAAGTGCAAAAAAGAAAGAGGCACGTTCTATCATCAATGGTGGACATGTGTACAAGCAAAAAATTTCTGGAATAAAATAACAGACTGGTTAAAAGAAATAATAAGAGAAGAATTTGAAAAAAAAACCAGAATTGTATTTATGGGGTATTTTTAATTAAAAAATGGAAAAAGAGGTAAGATACTTAGTTATACACATATTAACTGCTGCCAGGATAGCATATGCCCAACAATGGAAAATGGATAAAGCACCGGAAGAAAATATAGTAATTAAAAAAATATTGGACTGTGCGGAGATGGACAGGTTATCCAAAAAATTAGAGGGAAAGGAAGATTCAGATTATTATAAAATATGGGCAAAATTTTATGACTGGTTAAAGAAAAGAGCAGCGAAGAAATAAATAAAATTTCAAGCAAAGCATCACGTCAAATAAAAGAATTAAAGAAATAATACTATGTGAAACAAGTAAAATTCTCTGATCGAACATTCAAAAAAAAGTGGAGAAACTTTCGTTTCCCAAATGTTGTATGTATATGTTTTGTGTATCTTCTTTTTGAAAAAAAAGCAAATAAATTTTATATATAAAAAAAGTTTTGTAAGATCTGGTAAGTAGTGTGAGATTTCCAGAGCAGAAGCTACGTAGCATTAGATTAACAACTCTTGAGATTTACCTCTGCTACAGGTGGTGATGTGCAGACAGCTCCAGGCACCTACTGCTGGTGCTCCTGGTATGCTCCCGGTGGCAGGCGTGGGCACTCAGTGGTGTCTGGAGCGGGCACGTACCCCCAACACAAGATTTGGCTTCTGTGCATGCACAAAAGAAGCTAAAAAAGGAAAGAAGCAGCCTAGAACTAAGGAGAAATTTCCCGACAGTTAGAGAAATTAACCAGTGGAACAGCTTGCCTCCAGAAGTTGTGAATGCTCCAACACTGGAAGTTTTAAAGAAGATGTTGGATATCATTTTTCTGAAATGGTGTAGGGTTGATAGCAACCCCCTGCATAGGTAGGAAACCCTGCACTATTTCAGACAGAAGGTTATCTAACATCTTAAAAACTTCCAGTGTTGGAGTATTCACAGCTTCTGGAGGCAAGCTGTTCCACTGATTAATTGTTCTCACTGTCAAGAAATTTCTCCTTAGAAACATAGAAACATAGAAACATAGAAGACTGACAGCAGAAAAAGACCTCATGGTCCATCTAGTCTGCCCTTATACTATTTCCTGTATTTCATCTTACAATGGATCTATGTTTATCCCAGGCATGTTTAAATTCGGTTACTGTGGATTTACCAACCACATCTGCTGGAAGTTTGTTCCAAGGATCTACCACTCTTTCAGTGACATAATATTTTCTCACGTTGCTTTTGATCTTTCCCCCAACTAACTTCAGATTGTGTCCCCTTGTTCTTGTGTTCACTTTCCTATTAAAAACACTTCCCTCCTGAACCTTATTTAACCCTTTCACATATTTAAATGTATCGATCATGTCCCCCCCTTTTCCTTCTGTCCTCCAGACTATATAGATTGAGTTCATGAAGTCTTTCCTGATACGTTTTATGCTTAAGACCTTCCACCATTCTTGTAGCCCGTCTTTGGACCCGTTCAATTTTGTCAATATCTTTTTGTAGGTGAGGTCTCCAGAACTGAACACAGTATTCCAAATGTGGTCTCACCAGCGCTCTATATAAGGGGATCACAATCTCCCTCTTCCTGCTTGTTATACTTCTAGCTATGCAGCCAAGCATCCTACTTGCTTCTCCTACTGCCCGACCACACTGCTCACCCATTTTGAGACGGTCAGAAATGACGACCCCTCAATCCTTCTCTTCTGAAGTTTTTGCTAACACAGAACTGCCAATGCAATACTCAGATTGAGGATTCCTTTTCCCCAAGTGCATTATTTTACATTTGGAAACATTAAACTGCAGTTTCCATTGCTTTGACCATTTATCTAGTAAAGCTAAATCATTTACCATATTAACGACCCGTCCAGGAATATCAACCCTATTGCACACTTTAGAGTAATCGGCAAATAGGCAAACCTTCTTTGTGGCAATCCCTGAGATACTGGAATACTGCTATTACATCTCCCCTGGTCCTTCTTTACATTAAACTAGACCAACCCAGTTCCTGCAACCGTTCTTCATGTGTTTTGGCCTCCAGTCCCTTAATCATCTTTGCCGCTCTTTTCTGCACTTTTTCTAGAGTCTCAGCACACTTTTTGCACTGCGGTGACCAAAACTGGATGCATTTTCTTGCAGGATATACCGTTTTTGATGGTGTGGGTAGATAAAGAAAAAAAATATAAGTTTGCAGAGTTGCCTTTTTGAATCCTATAATGGTAAAACAAGCCTGCCCCAGAAAGAAAGCAAAACCTCCGAAGCTGGACTTGTGCGTCCAGTTGTTTGGACACAAATCGACAAGAACATTTTCTGCATTGAAAAATCTCATGTACTGCAAGCGAGGCTCGGGGTGGTGTGCCGAGTTTCCATGGCAATGCCACCTTTTTCCTTGCCGACGATTCGGTCTTTGCAATTTCTTTGTGGATGTGAGTTCTTGTGGGGTCCAGATATTGTTGCCATGCTGAGATGGGTGTCAGAGAGAGATAGCTAAATATTTATCTCCCGTGGCGGAGTGCCGAGCTGAAGCGCGAGAGAGGTGGACATCGGACAACACCTCTCGAGAAAATAAAGCACGTTTCAAAACTCGTCTCTTTTTTCCCCCCCAAAAAATTTCTTTATTGAGTTTTCACAAATAATTCAACTCACAATTTATTCCGTTTTACAGATCATAAACCATCTTTGTTAATGTTTTTTAGTAGATTTTTTTTACCTGTTACATTCCATTGTATACATTAAACTTTATACATTTATTTTCTAATATTTATTACATTCACTAAATGATAAATAAAACTATTTACAAAGTAACTGTAGTTTGTTTCAATTGTACTGTTGCTCCATAGTATATTATTTCTATATTCTCTTTTGAACCCATTCATGCCATTTTTGCCATGTTCGTTTTGATTCCATGATTTTGTTTCCCTTGATTGAATTAGTAATTTCGTCCGTCTCCACTCATGTATATATTTTCAAAACTCGTCTCTTTGCAGTGGTCGTAAATATGTTTTGGAGGAACCTTCAAAGAGAACTTCAAAGGGTTGGTAAGCAAGTGATTGTAAGTGGAGGACTACCTGTATACAGTAAGGAACGGGGCAAGACAGAATAGAATAGAATAGAATAGGAATAGAATTCTTAATTATTATTATTTTTTATAGTTGACTATTACTACTACTACTACTACTACTACTACTAATAATAATAATAATAATAATAATAATTTATTGGATTTGTATGCTGCCCCTCTCTGTAGACTCGGGGCTGCTAACAACAGTGATAAAAACAACATGAGACAAACCAATAATAAAAAACAACTAAAACCCTTATTATAAAACCAAACATACACACAAACATACCATGCATAACTTGTAATGGCCTAGGGGGAAGGAATATCTCAACTCCCCCATGCCTGGCGGTATAAATGAGTCTTGAGTAGTTTATGAAAGACAGGGAGGGTGGGGGCAGTTCTAATCTCCGGGGGGAGTTGGTTCCAGAGGGCTGGGGCTGCCACAGAGAAGGCTCTTCCCCAGGGGCCCGCCAAATGACATTGTTTAGTCAACGGAATCCGGAGAAGGCCAACTCTGTGGGACCTTAACGGTCGCTGGGATTCGTGCGGTAGCAGGCGGTTCCGGAGGTAATCTGGTCCAATGCCATGTAGGGCTTTAAAGGTCATGACCAACACTTTGAATTGTGACCGGAAACTGATCGGCAGCCAATGCAAGCCACGGAGTGTTGAAGAAACATGGGCGAATCTTGGACGCCCCACAATGGCTCTCACGGCTGCATTCTGCACGATCTGAAGTTTCTGAACACTTTTCAGAGGTAGCCCCATGTAGAGAGTGTTGCAGTAATCGAACCTCGAGGTGATGAGGGCATGAGTGACTGTGAGCAATGACTCCCTGTCCAAATAGGGCCGCAACTGGTGCACCAGGCGAACCTGGGCAAACGTCCCCCTCGCCACAGCCGAAAGATGATGTTCCAATGTCAGCGGTGGATCGAGGAGGATGCCCAAGTTGCGAACCCTCTCTGAGGGGGTCAATAGTCCCCCCCCGAGGGTAATGGACGGACAGATGTAATTGTCCTTGGGAGGCAAGACCCACAGCTACTCCGTCTTGTCTGTATTTCTTTCTTTTTCTTTCCCCAAAAAGGGGATACATCAATTACCCCATGCCTGGCGACATAGATAGGTTTTCAGAGTCTTTCAGAAGGCGAGGAGGGTGGGGGCAGTTCGAATCTCTGGAGGGAGCTGATTCCAGAGGGCCAGGGCCACCGCAGAGAAGGCTCTTCCCCTGGCGACATTGTTTAGTCGATGGGACCCGGAGAAGGCCAACTCTGTGGGATCTAATCGGCCGCTGGGATTCGTGTGGCAGAAGGCGGTCCTGTAGGTATTCTAGTCTGATGCCTTGAAGGGCTTTATAGGTCATTACCAACACTTTAGCTGGAAGTATGGAGGGTCAGAGAGAGAGAGAGCAGAAGAGCAGAGGATAAAATCAGGGCTTTTCTGGCAAATGACTGTAGCTTTTTTTCCCCCTTCCATCAATCAATAGGGCAGCGTTTGCACAGCTGGGAAGCAAATATTACTAGGGCAAAAGAAATAGCAGGGATCTATTCGGGAGATTGAGAGAGAAATCCACAAGGTTTTTTTTTCAATCTTGCCAAGTTTAACTTGTGGGAACTCCAAGTCCCAGAATCCCCCAGGCAGCATAGTCGGCTAATATGTCACCCCCCCTCGTCCTCCTTTTCATTAAAACATTTGCTTTATTAACTCATCCAATCAATAACGAGACAATGCTTCCCTTTCTTAAAGGTGGGGGCCAGTTTTACGCTTGAAGTTAACAAATAGTTTTAGAATCCAGAGGCCATAAATTACTCCGTTGCCTTCATCTGCTTTTGAATTTGGAAGGTTAATGAAAATAAATTTCTGCCCCCTATCTATATTCACCGACATCCCCCCGCCGGAGGGGTCCGTTGACTTGAGGTTGAAAACCCTGCCTCTGAGCATTGCCTGTTCCTGCATAGTGGGCAGGAAGGGATCAATGGGGCTACCTTCGAAGAGTGTTCGGAAACTACAAATTGTGCAGAATAGAAACATAGAAGATTGGTGGCAGAAAAAGACCTCCTGGTCCATCTAGTCTGCCCTTATACTATTTCCTGTATTTTATCTTAAGATGGATCTATTTCTCCCAGGCATGTTTAAATTCAGTCCCTGTGGATTGACCAACCATGTCTGCTGGAATTTTGTTCCAAGCATCTACTACTCTTTCAGTGAAATAATATTTCCTCACGTTGCTTCTGATCTTTCCCCCAACTAACCTCCGATTGTGCCCCCTTGTTCTTGAGTTCACTTTCCTGGTAAAAACACTTCCCTCCTGAACCTCATTTAACCATTTAACACATTTAAATGTCTCGATCATATTAACCCTTTCCCTTCTGTCCTCCAGACTATACAGACTGAGTGTTTCCTGATAGGTTTGATGCTTGAGACCTTGCACCATTTTTGTAGCCCGTCTTTGGACCCGTTCAAGCCCGACCAGACAATGTCATCCGGCGGGACCTAGGGGAAGAGCCTTCTCTGTGGTGGCCCCGGCCCTCTGGAATCAGCTCCGCCCAGAGATTCGCACTGCCCCCACCCTCCTCGCCTTTCGCAAAAGCCTGAAGACCCATCTATGTCATAAGGCGTGGGGCAGTTAGATCATGCCCCCTCTTCTTTCTGACCATTAAATGTTATGTGTGAATGTGATTGAGTTAATTGACTGTTTTTAAATGTAAGGGGATTTTATCTTAGAGTTTTTAACTTTTAGATTTGTACACACATTATTGTATTGTATTTTGTGAGCCGCCCCGAGTCCTCAGAGAGGGGCGGCATACAAGTCTAATAAAATAATAACAATAATAACAATAACAATAATAACAATAATAACAACAACAACAACAATAATAACAACAACAACAATAACAACAACAACAAAACAACAACAACAACAATGCTACTTTTACTACTACTACTACTACTACTACTACTACTACTACTACTACTACTAATAATAATAATAATATCACCAGTGGTGGACATATCCTAACGCCAAAATATACTGGAATAGGATTGAGAAATTACTAAAAGAAATCACAAAATGCGAAATAAAAAAGGCCCCAGAATTCTTCCTACTATGTATACTCTCCAAAAACTATACAAAAGAAATTAGATATTTGATAAGATATTTGATAATACATATCCTAACGGTGGCTAGAATAATTTTGGCTCAAAGATGGAAAGGGGAAGAAATCCCACAAGAAGAAGATCTAATTAAGAAATTGTAGAATGCGTTGAAATAGACATGATGACACAAAGGTCAAAAGATCAAGAAGAAACTGAATATTATAAAGTATGGGATAAGGTTTACAATTGGTTAAAACAAAAGATTAAGGAAAAATAATTAATGGTTAATTAAAAGATAAATTACAGATAATAGTCAAATAAATTGAAGATTTGTAAATGAAGTACAAGGCAAATAAGAGTATATAATGTATATTTTATTTTATTTTATGTACGTTGAGAGCATATGCACCAAGACAAATTCCTTGTGTGTCCAATCACACTTGGCCAATAAAATTCTATTCTATTCTATTCTATTGTATTCTATTCTATTCTAATGTTCTTTCTGCGCCAGCTCAGGAAGCTCAAACTGCCCAAGGAGCTGCTGATCCAGTTCTACAGAGGAATCATTGAGTCTGTCGTCTGCACCTCTATAACTGTCTGGTTTGGTGCTGCAACCCAACAGGACCGACACAGACTTCAGAGGAGAATCAGAACTGCAGAAAAAACAATTGCTGCCAACCTGCCTTCCATTGAGGACCTGTAGACTGCACGAGTCAAAAAGAGGGCGGGGAAAATATTTACTGACCCCTCACATCCTGGACACAAACTGTTTCAACTCCTACCCTCAAAACGTCGCTACAGAGCACTGCACACCACGACAACTAGACACAAGAACAGTTTTTTCCCGAACGCCATCACTCTACTAAACAAATAATTCCCTCAACACTGTCAGACTTTCTACTAAATCTGCACTTCTATTCTACTAGTTTTTCTCATCATTCCTTTCACCCATTTCCTCGCATGTTGACTGTATGACTGTAACTTGTTGCTTATATCCTAAGATTTTTATTAATATTTGTTCTTCATTGCTTATTTGACCCCTATGACAATCATTAAGTGTCGTACCACATGATTCTTGACAAATGTATATTTTATTTTATGTACGCTGAGAGCATCTGCACCAAGACAAATTCCTTGTGTGTCCAATCACACTTGGCCAATAAGAATTCTATTCTATTCTATTCTATTCTATATTATTTTTAGAAATTTCATGTATGATAAAACTTTACTCTGAACGACTTGTAAAAAGAGCGGGGCGGATAAAAGCCCTTGTATATGTTTTATATTTGTTTTGTTTTGTGTATGTCAATTTTTTTAAAAAAATAAAAAATAAAGGCTTTCTCCATCGTCTGTCTGACTGTTGGATAACAGCGAGGATGAGATTTTAATCATCGCTACAATAATCGGAGATATTTAAACCATCTCAGCTGGCATAGGCAAACCACGCTGGCGGAATAAACCTGGCAGTGGATTTTGAATGTGGGATATTTCTTTAAAATGTAACGGTGGGAGAAAGAAAAGCCGGTGGAGTTGAATAGGCAATGTACGCTATCAATAACAGCTAATGAGCAATTCCTGCGGCTACAAGCTGGGAGAATAAATCATCTCTCACTCGGAGCAAAGTTGTTGAAAATTCAGGCTCGGAGAAAAAGTAATACTCTGCAGCAAAACAACACAGGTAGACATACAAACGGGAAGAGCGTGTGTGTGTGTGGAACTCTTAACTCCAGGAGAAAAAAATAAATCAGAATTGAATGCCTAATAAAATACCTGTTAAGAGTACGGAAAAAAATAATCTCTAAAATTCACTAAGGAGGTGTTGGGTTTGCTTGCCAGCATTTATGATTTGGAGCATCCTCCGTTAGTTTTTGTAGGTTAACTCTTTGGTTCGGTGTCAAATATCATAGTTGTAACTTTTTGTGGGCTCTGAGTAATAGGCTTAGTGTTTTGACCTATATTTTAGCTCCAAATCAGAGAATATTTGAGTGCCTTTTTTTTAAATTGGTTTTTTACTTATACAGTGATACCTCGTCTTATGAACCCCTCGTCATACGAACTTTTCGAAAGACGAACCCAGGGTTTAAGATTTTTTGGCCTCTTCTTCCAAACTATTTTCATCTTATGAACCCAAGCCGCCGCTGCTGGGATGCCCGCCCTCTGGACTTCCGTTGCCAGTGAAATGTCTGTTTTTGCGCTGCTGGGATTCCCCTGCTGGGATTTCCCTGCAGCATCACAAAAATATGGAAGTCCGGAGGTGGGGTTTCCCAGTGAGGGGAGCCTCAGGGGAATCCCAGCATTGCAAAAACAAGGAGGTCTGGAGGTGGGGTTTCCCATGGAGGGGAGCCTCAGGGGAATCCCAGCAGTGCAAAAACAGGCACTTCGGCTGACAAAAGGGGTGAGTTTTGGGCTTGCACGCATTAATCGCTTTTCCATTGATTCCTACGGGAAACATTGTTTTGTCTTACGAACTTTTCACCTTACGAACCTCATCCCGGAACCAATTAAGTTTGTAAGACAAGGTATCACTGTATTGTATTTATACTTATTGTAAGCCGCTCAGAGTCTGTTTGGAGTGAGCAGCATATAAATGCAATGAATGAATGAATGAATGAATGAATGAATGAATGAATGAATGAATGAATCCTTAAAGAATATTATGGCATAACTTTTTATGAGCTGCTTAGTGGTGGAAGGGCAAGAAGGAGAAAGGGAAGAAGGAGAAAGAGAGCAAGAGGAGAAAGAGATGGAGAGAAGGAGGAAGAAAGACAAAGGGAAGAAGAAGGAGAGCAAGAGGAAAAAGAGAAGGAGAAGAAGAGGAGGAAGGAGAACAAGACGAAGGAGAAGGAGAGAAAGATGTAGAAAGACAAAGGGAAGAAGAAGAAGAGGAAGAAGGAGAGCAAGGAGAGAAAGAGAAAGAGAGAAAGAAGGAGAAAGGGAAGAAGGAGAAGAAGAGCAAGAAGAGAAGGAGAAGAAGAGGAGGAAGGAAAAAGAGAACAAGACGAAGGAGAAGGAGAGAAAGAGGTAGAAAGACAAAGGGAAGAAGAAGAAGAGGAAGAAGGAGAGCAAGGAGAGAAAGAGAAAGAGAGAAAGAAGAAGAAAGGGAAGAAGAAGAAGAAGAGGAAGAAAGAGAAGGAGAAGATTTAACCTAGTTCCAAAACCCAATTTAACTGTGGCTCATTTTATAAAACCATCTAAACAGATAGCTCTTTCTTTCCTTGGCTAAATTATCTGGTGTTTTGGGTGACAAACAATATATTTCTCCCTCCTAACGTTCTGTTTTTGTGCTCTTGGCAAGATAGACAGACGTCCTGTGGCGTTCTGGGTCGAACTCTTCCCTAGGATGTGTATTTCTGTCATTTCACATCACGCGAATCTGTACGAGTGGCAGCTCAGACATCAACCATGGCGGGAAAGTGACATTTACGATAGGAATCATGTTTTCGCGGCCACACCGGAGCTGGTTGGAGTTTACAGTCCGGAGTTCAAGCAACTTGTTGGCCTTCTCTGGGTTCCGTCGACGAAACAATGTCATCTGGCGGGACCCAGGGGAAAAGCCTTCTCTGGGATGGTCCCGACCCTCTGCAATCAACTCCCCCCGGAGATTAGGATTGCCCCCACCCTCCTTGCCTTTTGTAAACTCCTTAAAACCCACCTCTGTCGTCAGGCATAGGGAAATTGATTCCCCTGGGCCGTTTCCATTTTATGTATGGTTTGTACGAGATGTATGATTGTTTTTTTATATTAAGGGTTTTAAACTGTTTTAATTATTGGATTTGTACTGTTTTTGTTGTTTTGAGCTGCCCCGAGTCTTCGGAGAGGGTCGGCATACAAATCTAATTAATAATAATAATAATAATAATAATAATAATAATAATAATAATTATAATAACAACTCTGAATATTTTTCTCCTTGGCGCAGTTTGCTGTGATGGGGCCTTGAAAAACAGACATATCTTCGGTCTCCAAGTCCAGCTGCCTGCAGTTGTGCCAAATACATGATGGCAGTCTAGCCTTGAGAGGTTGAGGCCATGAGGTCCTTCTGCCAGATGTTCAACTCCACTTGGGGCCACAATTGGAAGTGGACAAAACAAACCCCTTCTCCCTCTATCTTCTCCCTTTCCTCTGCAACTGAGTTTATTGAACGCATTATAACTTTATTTTATTTATTATCCACTAAATGAGTTTATAGAGTGGCCTAACTCAACTGTAGGTGACTTTGAGAGGCTTATGGAATTTTAAAAATCCACCATAGCATAGAAACCCGTAACACAAGCACACACGTGACACACGGACTTGTCCAGGCAGTCGCCAAGGAGTCAATGCAGAGTTGAATGAGCCAAATCTCTCCTCCCCCTTCCTTCCTTGCATCACTCTTGTTGTTCCTTTTCACTTCGCTCCTTCCTTCTTCCTTTCTTCTGTCCAACTTCAGATCGTGCAGAATGCGGCCGCGAGAGCCATCGTGGGGCTTCCCAGATTCACCCAGGTCTCTGCAACACTCCATGGCCTGCATTGGCTGCCAATCAGTTTCCGGTCACAATTCAAAGTTTTGGTTCTGACCTTTAAAGCCCTACATGGCATTGGACCAGATTACCCCCAGAACCACCTGCTACCGCACGAATCCCAGCAACCGATAAGGTCCCACAGAGTTGGCCTTCTCCGGATTCCGTTGACTAAACAATGTCGTTTGGCGGGCCCCAGGGGAAGAGCCTTCTCTGTGGCAGCCCCGGCCCTCTGGAACCAACTCCCCCCGGAGATTAGAACTGCCCCCACCCTCCTTGTCTTTCGTAAACTACTCAAGACTCACTTATACCGCCAGGCATGGGGGAGTTGAGACACTTTTCCCCCAGGCTCTTTATATTTTATGTTTGGTATGTATGTGTTGTTTGGTTTTTAAATATGATAGGGTTTTATATGCTTCTTTTTTAATATTAGATTTGTTTCACTATAATATTGTTTTTATTATTGTTGTGAGCTGCCCCAAGTCTTCGGAGAGGGGCGGCATACAAATCTAATAAATTATTATTATTATTATTATTATTATTATTATTATTATTATTATTATTATTATTATCTATCCATCAGCCACCTTTCTCCCCTTCCCTTCCCCTTCATTTTCTTATTCTTTCCCCTTCCCTTCCTTTTCTTCTCTTCCCTTCCTTCCCCTATTCTTTCCCCTTCCCTTTCTTCCTTTCCCTCCCCTTCCCTCCCTTTCCTATTCTTTCCCCTTATCTTCCATTTCTTCCCTCCCCTCCCTCCCCTTTCCTCCCCTTCCCTATTCTTTCCCCTTCCCTTCCCTTTCTTCCCTTCCCTCCCCTTCTCTCCCTTCCCTTACTTATTCTTTCCCCTTCCCTTCCCTTTCTTCCCTTCCCTCCTCTCCCCTCCCTTTCCTATTCTTTCCCCTTATCTTCCATTTCTTCCCTCCCCTCCCTCCCCTTTCTTCCCCTTCCCTATTGCTTTACCTTCCCTTTCTTATTCTTTCCCCTTCCCTTTCTTCCCTCCCCTCCCCTTCTCTCCCCCTCCCGTTTCCTATTCTTTCCCCTTCCTTTTCTTCCCTTCCCTCCACTTTCCTATTCCTTCCTCTTTCCTTCCATTTCTTCCCCTCCCCTTTCTTGCCTTCCCTTCCTTCTTCCCTTCCCCTTCCCCTCCCCTCTTCCCTTTTCTATTCTTTCCCCTTCCCTTCCATTTCTTCCCCTCCCCTTTCTTGCCTTCCCTTCCCTCTTCCTTTCCCCTTCCCCTCCCCTCTTCCCTTTTCTATTCTTTCCCCTTCCCTTCCCTCCCTCCCTTTCTCAAGCAGACTCGGTTTATCGTCCTCCTCTTTGTCCCTCTTTCCAACATCCCGTCTTCCTGGCCAAGGCCTTTCGGTCTCATCTGACAGCATCTGCCAACACAAACACTGCCGGTTTCATGCACGCAAGTGTTCCATTGCGGCCAGGGTACCTTGACCGCTTGACCCATTTCTGCAATTTGGTTCTCTATTTTTGCAAACAGCTGGGGAGACGTTCTGTTCCTAAAGGAGTCTTGCTGGGGCCCTGAGCAATTACACAACAGGGACAAACACACACACAGACACAAAATCCCATTGGCAGAGTGATTCTCCCTCCCACCTCAGGGCAAGGAGGGGCTCAGAAGCCTCTTCCCCTCCTCAATAGTCCTCCCGTTGATTTAAAGGGGCGTCGTTTCTTGGCTTCCATTGAAACCCAGCCTTATCCGAAGCGTCAAACCGGTCCTGTCGGTTGTGCATTTCAGGCACTCGTTCCTGGGCACGGGGGCAGAAAAGGCTGACTCGGAGTATTGTGCCAAAAATAGCATCAGCAGAACTTCCTTCCCACCCACCCCACCCTCCTTCCCCCCTCCCCCCTCCCCCAGACATCCTCCCCCTACCCCCCCTGTTTTTCAAAGAATGTGAAAACATTGGCAAGCTTTGGCTATGGTGGGACATCAGGTTCTTATCCATCCGTCTGTCTGTCATTACTATCTATCTATCTATCTATCTATCTATCTATCTATCTATCTATCTATCTATCTATCTATCCATCCATCCATCCATCCATCCATCCATCCATCCATCCATCCACCCACCCACCCACCTATCTACTATCTACCTATCTACCTACCTACCTACCTACCTACCTACCTATCATCTATCTATCTACCTACCTACCTACTTTCTACATACCTACCTACCTACCTACCTACCTATCATCTATCTATCTATCTATCTATCTATCTATCTATCTATCTATCTATCTATCTATCTATCTATCTATCTACCTACCTACCTACCTACCTCCTACCTACCTACTATCTACCTACCTACCTATCTACCTATCTACCTACCTATCATCTATCTATCTATCTATCTATCTATCTATCTATCTATCTATCTATCTATCTATCTATCTACCTATCTCCTACCTACCTACATACCTACCTATCTACCTATCTACTATCTACCTACCTATCTATCTATCTATCTACCTACCTATCACCTATCTATCTGTCTGTCTGTCTGTCTGTCTGTCTGTCTGTCTGTCTGTCTGTCTATCTATCTATCTATCTATCTATCTATCTATCTATCTACCTACCTACCTACCTACCTACCTATTTATCCACCTACATCTAGCAATCCATCCATCCATCCACTGGCCAGGCACGAGGGACCCAAGCCAGGCATCAGGTATTGGACCCTAGAAAGGGCTGGCCATTTATTTTATGTTATTTTATTTTTATTTTATTTTATAATTTTATAATAAATGATATTATTTTATCATTTATTATATCATCTCTCTCTCTCTCTCTCTCCCCCTCCCTCTCTCATCTGTCTGTCTGTCTGTCTGTCTGTCTATCTATCTATCTATTTATCTATTAGATTTCTATTTATTTTATTGTTGTTTGTTTTGTCAAGTACATATTGGTGGTATACAAAGATATAATAATATTTATATACGGTATATGTTACTAGTAAGAGAGAAACAGGGGATGGAAGGGACGCTGGTGCACGTATGCATGACCCTTACTGGCCTCTTAGGAATCGGGAGAGTTCAACAGGGTAAAGCTTTGGGGGTTAGGTGACGATGCTACAGAGTCACAACAGTCTGCCATAACTTGGTTTCCTGCCCTGAACAGAGGACTGAACACCATGGCTTTTGCGCTCCCTCCCAACTCAGTAATTCTGCAAAATTTGGAGCTAATTCTGTATCACTGCAGGAGCCAAGCTTCAATCTCCAATCGTAGCTTTGTATCTCTCTGTTCTCTTTATTAGGACCCCAAGAAAAAAAAAATCTAGAATCTCCAAGATGGAGTTGAAAAATGCATTGTCCTCTTCAGAAGGCTGATAAATACTTTTTGCAGTCTCTCTGATTCCATCGGCTGTGTTGCATTTCTTTCTTTTTTTAAAAGATCATTCAAAGCAATTACCTGCAGGGAAGCTTAAGAAAAGATCCAAACGGGTCTGAATAGAGAGATTTCCGCTCACTGACATCAGGTTTTCAAACATGGCCTTAGAAAAAGCTTTGCGAGCTGTAAAACACCAATCCTCCCTAAGAGAGATTGCGGTGACAATGGATGGATTAGACCGGGGAAGACAAATCTGACCACATGTAAAAATGGGAGAGGTTTTGCAAAAGGAACGGAGGTCCACTGTATTAAGACAAAGCACCCCGACATTTTCCTTCCTGACAAGCGAACTTAGCCATTTTTTAAATCAGTCGAAACTCAGGAAAGCATTTACCCAAAGCGTTTTATTGCCAGGGACAATCTTGGGACACATCCGCCAAGAATGAAAGCTTGGCAGCTATGCGCCTTTTCGTTTCAATTTGCCAATTGTTAAAGATGTGTGTTGGTTACAAATGGGTTAGTTAGAGAAAATGAAACTTCCACAGTTGCTCCGAGGAGCTTGAGAGTCTATTCAAGGATGTATTAACAGGTGGGGAGAAGACGGCACCCGTAATGAAGAGCACTGGTTTATATGGTCTATGTCAGTGATGGCAAACCTTTTTCCCCCCAGGCGCCGAAAATACGTGGGCACACCTTTCTTTCTTTCTTTCTTTCTTTCTTTCTTTCTTTCTTTCTTTCTTTTTCTCTTTCTCTCTCTGTTTCTTTCTTTCTTTCTCTCTCTCTGTTTCTTTCTTTCTCTCTGTTTCTTTCTTTCTTTCTCTCTCTCTCTCTTTCTTTCTTTTTCTCTTTCTCTCTCTGTTTCTTTCTTTCTTTCTCTCTCTCTGTTTCTTTCTTTCTCTCTCTCTGTTTCTTTCTTTCTTTCTCTCTCTCTCTGTTTCTTTCTTTCTCTCTCTCTCTGTTTCTTTCTTTCTTTCTTTCTCTCTCTCTGTTTCTTTCTTTCTTTCTCTCTCTCTCTCTGTTTCTTTCTTTCTCTCTCTCTGTTTCTTTCTTTCTTTCTTTCTTTCTTTCTTTCTTTCTTTCTTTCTTTCTTGTGCCCACACCCATAATTCAATGCCCGGAAAGGACGAAAACAGCTTCTCCTGGTCCCCGGAAATGGCCTGTTTTCCAACTTCTGGTGGGCCCAGTAACTCGTGTTTTGCCCTTCCGAGGCTCCAAAGGCTTTTCTAGAGCTGGGCAAGGGGAAAAAAAGCCCTCCTCTATCCCCCAAAGGCCCTCTGGAAGCCCCAAAATGCCCCTCCCAGAGCCTGCGCAAGCCAAAAATCAGCTGGCGGGAATGTTTGTCTGGTGGTGGGCACCAATCACAGAGCACTTGTATGTTGTGTGTGTTCTGGTACAAATCAACTTTTCCCAGTCAGATAACTCAGCACAATGAAATACCACAGATCATTTTATCACAGGCATTCTCACAATAACTCACAGTTACGATGCGATTCTTCTGCAGTATAATCTTTCCCATTGTGCAGAGTTATCTGAACTGGGAAAAGTTGATTTGTACCAGGACAGTAAAAAGAGGTTGAATTGAGCCAGGCTCTAGGTGTAGCATCTACATGCTGGCTGGCTTAGTGAGAGAGTGAAGACAAAGACCCTCTGGGATGTTCTCTCCAATTACCCCTCATCCCGAGCCAGAGCCAATAGGAACACACAAATGTGGTCACATGTAAAACTACATTACCCAGAGTGCAATTTCACTACATTTCCCCGTATGAAATATCTTAAAGAAACATGCCTAAATACAGTCCGACTATCTCTGTCTCTGGGGACAGCACAGTGTGTGTGTGTTCATATTTTATAAAATCAATACAAAAATTAATAATAATAAAAAGGTTTGCTATGGGCTTCTTCTGCTGAAAACCTGAACCCTAGGGGCGTAAACGTGGCATTCCTGTGTCCCATCTTGAAGCTGAGTTGGGTACCGTCTCTGTAGCTTGTTAGACCTCCCCCTCCCCCCCAATTTCTGATGGCTGAAAAGTCAGGATAATTGACGCTTGAATCCGTGTGGCAACATCAGGAGTCTTCTCCCATTAATTTTAAAAGGCAGAGCCATAACGTTGACATAGCTGCTCAAAATTCCAATGGATTTCTCTTAATAACAGCATAGCTCATAAACCTAGCTAAAGATCTCTGACTTTGCTTTCATGGAAGGTCAGCCCTCCTGCTCAACATTTTTTTCCCCCCAAGATCCCACTTCTGAAAGAGACGAAGGCCTGAAGCTACTCTGAAATAGAGGTCCAATCCCAGGGTTTGGAAGTGCTACGCGCTTGCCACTTCCATTGTCTCCAAAGAAACCCTCCCCCCCCAAAAAAAACCCCTCCTGGAGCTGGCACCAATTTTAGCAACTGAGATCCATCAGGAGGAACTGGTGCAGAGGTAGGTTTCAGCAAGTTCTGAGCAGTTCTGGAGAACTGGTAGTGGGAATTTTGAGTAGTTTGAAGAACCGGTAAATACCACCTCTGATTTGCCCCATCTTCATCTATTCTCTGTCTCCCAAGACTCAGCTGCTCCAGAGGAAATCGGATTTTGCAATAACCTTCCCCTGGTGTTGAGAGGGAATGGGTATTATGCAGTATCCTTCCCCCAGATTGGGGAAGGATACTGCAAAATACTCCATAGTGTCATCCCCAAACCCCCAACACTTTACCCTTAGATTATCTACGGTTGACCTATCCAGATTCCTAAGAGGTCAGTAAGGGGCGAGTACAAGTGCACTAGAGTGCCTTCCGTCCCCTGTCCTATTGCTCTCCTATATCTCCTATACCTTTCTTCTATTCCTATATCTCTTCCTCTATTCTTTCATTGATATGTTCTATTACTTTATTTTCTTTTCTATTCTTTCATAGATATATTTTACTATGAGTATCTCCTCTATAACCTTCATCATGTATTTTACTATGTGTATATATCTATGTATCTATGAAAATCTACGAAAACAAATATATATATATGTATGTATGTATGTATGTATGTATGTATGTATGTATGTATGTATGTATGTTGTGGTTCCGTCTGAGGCCCCTCAGGGAACGGCTGATCTTCTGTCGGTTTCCAGCTCAGAGGGAGAGGATGAGGAACAGGAGGTGCAGGCAGACGAGGAGGAGGAATCCCAGGCTGAAGAAGAGGGAGGAAAGCCAGAGTCCCCCCAGAGGGAGCTCTCCCCAGCAAGCAGCCTGGATTCCATAGAGGAAAATGCACAAGCCATAATTGATCTGCGACAGAGAAGAGCTACACAGCGAAGGGACCAATTGGCTAGGTACTTTCAGCATTAAAGAGGCAACAGCTGGGTTTGGGTGTGGTGCTCTTTGGAAAGGCTAAAAGGCAGACCCACCCTTCCTGGCTTGTGGAGTTTTATCTTTGAGAGTCTTGGGAGCTGGCTGTGAACTTTGGCGTCTTGGAATCCTGGTTTGTGCCTTTGACTACTGAAACCTTGGGGGGGGGGGGTGTGCCAGCAAGAAGCTTGCTGTATTGTCTGGACATCAGGACTCTGCTGTAAAGTATTATAGCCTGTCTGTTGGGAAGAACAGGTTTTCCTCTGTGTTTATTTTTTCCAGCTATAAAGTACTTTTGCTTTTACCAGAGTGTCTGGCTGTTTTTTCCAGTTGGTGTTGAGGTCTGGGGGAACCCAGACAGAACACACACACACACACACACACACACACACACACACACACACATATATATATACATACACACACACACACACACACCCACCCACACACACCCACTAAAACTCTCATTGTGTATTGGACAAAATAAATAAATAAATTAAATAAATAAATAAAAGCGATGAATATTTTTCAGTATCCTTCCCCTGAAATGTGGCGGGAATGGAGATTTTTCAGTATCCTTCCCCTGAAATGTGGAGGGAATCGAGATTTTGCAGTATCCTTCCCCTGGAGAGGGGAGGGAATCGAGATTTTGCAGTATCATAAGAACATAAGAAGAGCCAGGCTGAATCAGGCCAAAGCCCATCGAGTCCAGCACTCTGTGGCCCACAGTGGCCCACCAAGTGTCCATGGGGATCTTGATCAGAAAGAGGATGCAAGACCCTCTCTTTCCCTTGACCCCCAAAAAATGGTACCCAAGGGAATCCTGCCTGCCTCAACCAACATAGAGACGGCACATAGCCTTCCTCCTACCACGCCCACCAAGCCACGCCCACAAAACCGTCAGTAACCTGTTTTTGAAACCCACCACTGAACTGGTGCTTGTTAAATAGGAACCACCGATAGCCCAGAAGGTCCTGCAGCCACTGATTGCTTTGGCCACGGTGGTGTCCCACTCCCAATGTTCCCAAAAGCCACGGAATTAATGGTATGCAGAGCCATAGTTCCAAGTGCTTTACGCTTTTGTCTCTTTGGAGCCATTTGCCAAAGACATCTTTTGAGCTCTGGATACAAAGCTGAGGAACGGATCCGTCTCTCCGGCTGTGCCATTCCTCATTTTAATGAGACAAAAATGTCACATCCAGCGGTATGTGAGCTTGAAATATTATAATATGCTTCAGTTTTATGTCACACTAACTCTGTTTCTTAAAAAGGCCCCGATGATTCTAAATTTTAAACCTTGTTGACAAGGCATCTGTTTGCTTGTCTTATAGTTTTCTCGCCCTCGCCCTGCCTATAAGCACATTCTCATTATCATATATATTAAAAGGAACTTATTGGAATATTTTGCATGGCCGTAAAGGAGCAATTTTTAACAAAAACAAAAGGCTTGACTTATTTTTCTTAACCCCCCCCCCTCCCTCACTCTCGCACAAAATTTACCGCTTCTCCTCCCAACTCCTTTCACTTTATTTCCATCCTTAAACCTTGTTTTACTTTCAAAACAACTGTGCAATTGGCTTCCTTCCTCCTCCAAGCTAAATTTCTTCTAAAAAATCTGCATGTCGAGGCGAATATCAATGGATGCGAGTAAAATAATATATTCTCACGTTGCTTCTGATCTTTCCCCCCCAACAAACCTCAGATTGTGCCCCCTTGTTCTTGGGTTCACTTTTAGTGATGGGCGAACTGAACCCGCACAATTCGGGTCCGTACCGAATTTTGTGGTCTTCGGTATGCCGAATACGAACCCCAATTTTTTTTAAACTTTGGGCAAAGTTCGGGGTCGTGTTCGGCGTTCGGAGCTTGACGTCACCGGCAGGTTGCTAAGGACGCCAAGGTGATCACTTCCTGCCGGTGATGTCAAAGCTCCGAACGCCCGAATCTCTTTGTGGGAGGGATTCCCCGTTCGGGTTCGAGTTCGGGTTCGGTTCGGGTGCGGCTGAATTTTGCGTAAAGTTCATCCGAACTTGCCGAAACCCGAACACCGTTGGGTTCGCCCATCACTTTCCTATTAAAAAACACTTCCCTCCTGAACCTTATTTAACCCTTGCACATATTGAAATGTTTCAATCATGTCCCCCCCTTATCCTTCTGTCCTCCAGACTACACAGCGAGGTATAAATGCTAACTGCTATTTTGTTAAATTTTGCAATGAATTTATATTTGGATGTCCCAAGGATACACGAAGGCGGAAGAGCCTTCCCCTGTCAATGTCATCCCAATTTTATATACAGATGTAACATTTCCTAAAGCCCAGGTGGCAGTAGAAGGTTATCATCCAGCCAGCTAAATTATTCAGAGCCAATTCTATTCTCAAAAATGCTTTCGTTCACGTCACACTTTGAGAACGCAAATGCATTTAACTCAAAGGGAAATCTTGTTCCAGATCTAGATGGAGGGTAAGTACTTTTGTTTTGTAAGAGCTAGCTCTGAGTTTTTATTGAAGTAGTTGCACTTTGCTTGGAAGGTGGATTTCAGGTTCCACAATGCCCAGAGGCGGTTCAGCTCCATTAATTTAACATCTCTAGAAGGTGTTTTGAGATCTCTTCGGCTCTTGAGAATTACCTGCAGTCAAAAAGTCCATAGGACTGGATAAATAATTCTAGGGATGGAATAATAGGGTTCTTTCTTTCTTTCTTTCTTTCTCCCTCCCTTCCTCCTCTTTCTTTCTTTTTTCCTTTCTTTCTTTCTTCCCTCCCTCCCTCCCCCTCCCTTCTTTCTTTTTTCCTTCCCTCCCTCACTTCCTTATTCCTTCCTTCCTTCCTTCCTTCCATCCTTCCATCCTTCCTTCCTTTTTCTTTCTTTCTTTCTTTTTTCTTTCTTTCTTCCCTCCCTCCCCCGCCCTTCTTTCTTTTTCCTTCCCTCCTTCCTTCTTTCCCCCTCCTTTCCTCCCTCTTTCTTTCTTTCTTTCTTTTTTCCTTCCCTCCTTCCTTCTTTCCCCCTCCCTCCCTTCCTCCTTCTTCCTTCCTTCCTTCCTTCCTTCCTTCCTTCTTTCTTTCTTTCTCTCTCTCTCTCTCTCTCTCTTACATGCACAAATGCCCACCCTCATAATTCAAGGCCTGGAAGGGGTGAAAGCATCTTCTCCCACCACCCCAGAGGCCTCTGGAGGCCGGAAACCGCCTGTTTCCAAACTTCTGGTGGGCCCAGTAGGCTCATGTTTTGCCCTCCTCAGGCTCCAAAGGCTTCCCTGGAGTCAGGGGAGGATAAAAACGCCCTCATCCCCCGGAGGCTCTCTAGAAGCCAAAAACACCTTCCCAGAGCCTCTGTGTGAGCTAAAAATCAGCTGGCTGGCACACACATGCACATTGGAGCTGAGCTAGGGCAACGGCTTGCGTGCCAGCAGATATGGCTCCATGTACCACCTGTGGTCGCCGTGCCATAGGTTCACCATCACTGTTCTAGGGTATGTCAGATGAGGAGTACTGTAAGACCAGGAAATTTGGGGAAAATGTTTCATTCTCATAATACCAGGTATGTTCTGAAGTCATCCAGCTGGCCCACTGGAGACATAGTCACATTTGGATTCAACAGACTCAACGGAGGTGATTCTGTGTGTGTGTGTGTGTGTGTGTGTGTGTGTGTGTGTATTAGGGAGAGAGAGATTGCATTCTTAGTGGTGCCCAAATGAAGCTGTTCAGCGAAATCTGTCACAGTTGCTATTTTCGTAGAAATTGCTCTTTCCTTGGGCAAAGCGCAGAGTCCGAAAATTGTATAATTTTCTTTTTTGTCTGCGATTTAGCGCTTTCTGCAACTTGGCAAGAATTTCTTCTCGGTTGACCCGCCTTGCTGTTCTTCCCATTAGGATTCAGCTAATGAAGTCCTTCTGCAGATGTTTCTTTTTCTGCTACATCCCCCCTCCCCACTTTAAAAAAAATTAAGAGTGGGGGAGAGCCAGCTGAGGAATGGAGGGCTTGTCCGTCCACTCTGACATGCATTGAATCAATGTTCAGACAGCTCTATCTTGTCAACCTTCCCGCACAGGTGGGCTTTGGTGGCGCTGTGGTTAGAGTGCAGTACGGTAAGCTACTTCTAGTGATCACCAGCTGCCAGTAGATTTCAAGATCGAATCTCAGTAGGCTCAAGCTTGACTCAGCCTTCCATCCTTCCGAGGTGGGTCAAATGTTGGGGGCAATATGCTTACTCTCCATAAACTGCTTAGAGAGAGTTGTAAAGCTCTGTGAAGCAGTATATAGGTCTACAGTGGTACCTCTACCTAAGAACATCTCTACTTACGAACCTTTCTAGATAAGAACCGGGTGTTTAAGAATGTTTTTGCCTCTTCTCAAAAACCATTTTCCTCTTACAAATCCGAGCCTCTGAAACTGTAAGTGGAAAAGGCAGGGGAAAAGCCTCCGTGGGGCCTCTCTAGGAATCTCCTGGGAGGAAACAGGGCCAGAAAAGGTGGGGAGAAGTCTCCGTGGGGCCTCTCTAGGAATCTCCGGAGAGGAAACAGGTCTGGAAAATGCAGGGGGAAGCCTCCGTGGGGCCTCTCTAGGAATCTCCTGGGAGGAAACAGGGCTGGAAAAGGTGGGGGGAAGCCTCCGTGGGGCCTCTCTAGGAATCTCCTGGGAGGAAACAGGGCTGGAAAAGGTGGGGAGAAGCCTCCGTGGGGCCTCTCTAGGAATCTCCTGGGAGGAAACAGGGCCAGGAAAGGTGGGGAGAAGCCTCTGTGGGGCCTCTCTAGGAATCTCCTGGGAGGAAACAGGGCTGGAAAAGGTGGGGAGAAGCCTCCATGGGGCCTCTCTAGGAATCTCCTGGGAGGAAACAGGGCCTCCACCCTCCCTGTGGTTTCCCCAATCACACACATTATTTGCTTTTACATTGATTCCTATGGGAAAAATTGATACTCAAGAACCTGGTCACGGAACGAATTAAGTTTGTAGGTAGAGATACCACTGTACATATATATACGTGCACGCACACACACTTGCTCTGATGCTACCCCTTCACTAAACCAGGCATGGGCGTGGCCAGAGCGTGACTCATCTGGCCTCTGGGCTGGGAATTTAGACATTCAACTCCCTCTCCCCACCTGAAAAGAACTCTATCCCAACTGCCAGTTGCCTTATATTAACATGCTCTGATGCTAAGGAATTACACATTCTACATAAATTTTCAAGCTGTAACGTTTTAACACAATCTAATTTAACCCAGCTATTAATATGCACTGGGTTGCAAAATTCCCAAGTACATAAATGTAGCTTCATGATGGTAACTTGTGGGGTGAGGAGCAGGAGAGGAATCAAAGTTAGAATTCTGAAGAGCTTGTAAGAAAAAAAAATAGTATTGATATATTACAAAATGGCTCTCCATGATTTGCCTGAAAAAGTGGAAGCAAATTTTGAAGGTACAAAGAGAAGATTAAGAGCACTTGTCCTGACCATTCAATTGACCAATCACTGGGGAGAGAGTTGTCCTGTGTCAATCATTCATACGTATGTTCCACCTCGTGTTTGGAGGCTACATCGTATGACAAATGGTTGACAGAACTCTGTCCAGTCTGTTGAAGAGAAGGAATTGCAGGGACATGATAACTGTCTTCCAATACTTGAGGGGCTGTCACAAAGAAGAGGGGGTTGATTTATTCTCTAGGGCACCAGAGGGCAGGATAAGACATAACATGTAGAAGCCTGTCAAAGAGAGATCCAACCTAGAAGTACGGATAAATTTTCTGACATCAAGAGCAATTAATCAATGGAATAGCTTGCCTCCTGAGATCATGGGTGCTCCATTACTGGAGGTTTTCAAAAATAGACTGGATAACCATTTGAATGGGGTGGTATGAGACTCCTACCTTGAGCCGGGGGTTGGACTAGAAGACCTCCAAATTCCCTTCCAGCTCTGCTCTGATTAATGTCTTGATTGATTGATGGGTTAGGATTTCCCTTCGAAACACCTGAAAAATTCCAGTCCTATTGTTAGATATCCAGCCTACCCAGTTACAACCAGGTCCTCCATTCAGGCGGGAAAATGGAGACTGCTGATTGGTCGAGCCATCTGACAGCTCTCTATAAAAGGGTTAGCTGACAGACTAGCTCTCTGCTGGATTTTGTACATAGTTCAATAAAAGGCTGTTCGTTTGGAACCTATCTCCTGCCTCTTCAATCACCCGACTCAAAAATTGGCGATGAAGGTGGGATTCTGAGGAAGACTGGACAGAAAGAGTTGACAGTAGACCTCGAAGATACAGCCTGGCGGCAGAAGGAACGGCGGCCATTTTGTGCAGCAAAATTTGAACCGAATCAACATGGCAGAATTTCACTCACCAACTCCTTTTGACTCAGCCTCTCAGACAACAGAAAAAGGGTACTTTTCTTCAGCCATTGTGGCCATGACGTTTTTGACACTGCCGAGTCCCTGTCAGAACCAACGGCAGTGGAGATGGTGCTGTGGTAGGTGCTGCAGAACATACTGCAAACACACTATGCTCCAGTACTCTGCTCCAAGGTGGTAAGATGCGCAAATTCCTCTGAAGATTTCAGAAGGAGGGAGAATCAAGGCCGCCACACACTGCGAGTTCAGGGACCCTGATGACACATGAGGTGTTGATACTTAAGCTGTTTGCAGAACCACCAATTAAATCCGTTTGCAATTTGGTTAATTTCTAAGCTACTCTTAAAAAGTAGCAACCTTCTGAAGAAGATACCCATGTGAGAGAACAACTTGAGATTTTTTAAAAAGACTTCAGTTCTTTTGACCTCTTTCAACATAGTTCAATGAAGCAGTGGAAGTGATGTGCCGGTGCCTGGAGGCTGTTGGGGCCTGGATGGGTGTCAACAGACTCAAACTCAACCCTGAGAAGACAGAGTGGCTGTGGGTTTTACAATTCCATCTGTCCGTCCATCACCCTGGGGGGGGATTATTGACCCCCTCAGAGAGGGTCTGCAACTTGGGTGTCCTCCTCAATCCACAGCTCACATTAGAGAAACATCTTTCAGCTGTGGCGAAGGGGACGTTTGCCCAGGTTCGCCTGGTGCACCAGTTGCGGCCCTATTTGGACCGGGAGTCATTGCTCACAGTCACTCATGCCCTCATCACCTCGAGGCTCAACTACTGTAACATGGGGCTACCTCTGAAGAATGTTCGGAAACTTCAGATCGTGCAGAATGCAGCTGCGAGAGCAGTCATGGGCTTTTCCAAATATGCCCATGTTACTCCAACACTCCGCAGTCTGCATTGGTTGCCGATCAGTTTCCGGTCACAATTCAAAGTGTTGGTTATTACCTTACCTGTGAGACCGCCTTCTCCCGCACGAATCCCAGCGACCGGTCAGGTCCCACAGAGTTGGTCTTCTCCGGCTCCCGTCGACTAAACAATGTCGTCTGTCAGGACCCAGGGGAAGAGCCTTCTCTGTGGTGGCCCCAACCCTCTGGAATCAGCTCCCTCCAGAGATTAGAACTGCCCCTACCCTCCTTGCCTTTCGTAAACTTCTTAAAACACACCTCTGTCATCAAGCGTGAGGGAACTGAGACATCTCCCCCTGCCTATGTAGTTTTAGCGCATGATATGACTGTATGTATGTTTTTTTATTGGGGTTCTTTGCTTTTATATTTTTAAATGTACAAGTGTTATTTTAGATTTTGAATTATTAGATTTGTCAATGTATATTGTTTTTGTCACTGCTGTGAGCCGCCCCGAGTCTGCGGAGAGGGGCGGCATACAAATCTAATAAATAATAATAAAATAATAAGTTCAACACATCACTTGTACTACCTTGAAAAAAATACAGTTGATCAGCCCTGTTGATATGAATTTCTCCAAAGTGGCCTCACAATTATAAGAGAACCTCTCTACAGATGACTCTAAAACTGCCTGTCAAACTTTGTAGGATTTTAGAAAACTATATTCCCAGAGATCCTTATTATGTGCCTTTATTTCACTGGTACTCTGGGCTGTTTTATCACCGAGAATTAGTTTTATGGTTTTTAGTTTTATGCAGTTTGCAGTGGTTTATAACCATGGGGGCTATTGTTGCATTTGTGTTGCATGAGAAGAAGGAAGTTGGCTTCCACTGTGTACTCAGAAAAGCAGATGTGACATATAGACACAGTAATAAAACAGAAATCTCTTCTGAATTTATTTTCTGGGTTTGTTTTGTTTTTTAATATTCCACCTAGGAAAAGAGCCTGATCTTGGCCAATATTTTATGAAATCAACCAGACCCAATTGTTTGTTTATACATCGCCTATAATCAATCAATAATATTCTCCGATATACAAATCTCCTGGTGGAAAACTTCAGACTTAATGGCGATCACCTGTTTTACAGGTGTACCTGCAGAAGCTCATAAACTCAAGCTCCCTTTGCACGCCGATGGGGTTTCTTAGACACAGAGCAAAATGAGAAATTATCATCAGGTGCGTCACCTGCTCTCCTCTCTACTTGTCCAGGCAAAATAAGTTTGGAAGTTTTGCTTCCACAATGCATCAATTAAATACTTTGATGTTTCTGTGTGTTCGTTTCAATAAACATCGTTCAAAGTCAGTAGTTTGGCAATGAATATGATAGTCAAGGCCTCTAAGACTATATTTTCTGCTAGAAATGAGAGATCGGTCCTGTAATGTTTCCAGTTCTCAGCCCAATTCAATTCAATTCAACTCCTAACCCCCAACATTTTTCCCTTAGACTATCCACGATTGACCTCTCCAGGTCCCTTAGAGGTCAGTAAGGGGCGTGCATAAGTGCACCAGTGTGCCTTCCGTCCCCTGTCCAATTGTCTCTCCTTATCTCATTTATCTTTTCTTCCTTTCAAATTTGTTCACCTATACTTTTATATCTTTTCCTCTATTCTTTTCTTTATTTATATTATTACATATCTATTCTCTTCAATGTGTATTATGTATTGGACAAAATAAATAAATAAAATAAAATAAATAAATAAGCGGTGATTTGTAAACCATGGATTATGTTTCTAGGTGTGTCAGGCTCCAAAAATAAAAAAAGATGCACTGCGATTCTTATAATCAGATTTCTTGATTGTTCCTCACCTGTAGACAGAATCTTGCCAAACTAAAGCAACATTAAACATTTGCAGCATTTCTGGATTGTTCCTCACCTGTAGACAGAATCTTGCCAAACTAAAGCAACATTAAACATTTGCAGCATTTCTGGATTGTTCCTCACCTGTAGACAGAATCTTGCCGAACTAAAGCAACATTAAATATTTGCAGCATTAAACATATACAGTCTGGGAATTAATAGGGAAGAGTTCTCTTTCTCATACACAATCTTTCTAAACTACTTTGTCTCTTTTATATCTTTTCTTCTATTCGTTTCTTTAGTTATATTACTACATATCTATTCTCTTCAATGTGTATTGTGTATTGGACTAAATAAATAAATAAATAAAATAAATAAATAAATAAAATAAAATAAAATAAATAAATTCTGGTGGAATAAGGTATTCTGTTGCTAGCCGAGGAGTGGAGGTCTCTTCTCATGAAATATTTTTAGATTCTGTTCTGTCTGGGTTCCCCCAGACGTCAACACCAACTAAAAAGAGTATCCAGACACGCTGGTAAAAAGCAAAGTCATTTTACATCTTTGAAAACAAACACAGATAACAAAAACTGTTCTTACAAACTGGAATGCTATGAAGCTTCACAGAAGAGTCACGACGGCCAGACAATACAACAGGCTTCTTGCTGGCACACACACCACTGTAGATAATAAAACCCATGCCTCTCCCAAGTTTTCAGCCTTCGAGGCCACAAGCCAGAATCAGAGACGCCAAGGATCGAAGCAAGGTCACAGGACTCCCAAAAGATAACTCTCCACAATACAGGAAGGACGGGCCTGCCTTTTCAACCTTTCTGAGGAGAACCACACCCAAACCCAGCTGTTGCCTATTAGGGATGGAAATACCTGGCTAATTGTCCCCTTCGTTGTGCTGCCCTTCTCTGCCTCATATCTATGATGGCTTGTGCATTCTCATCTAATGACTCCAGGCTACTCGCTGGGGAGAGCTCCCCCCCGGGGGTCTCAGGCTGTTCTCCCTCCTCCCCGTCCTGACATTCCTCTTCCCCATCTGCCTGGTCCTCCTCCTCCTCCTGTTCCTCGTCCTCCCCCTCTGAGCATGGAGCCGGCAGAGTTCCAGCTGTTCCCTGAGGAGCCTCAGACTGAATCACAACAGATTCTGTCAATTGTATTAATGTCCGATAAGAAGTGCGGGTTCCAGGCAGGTGAGCTGTATTCAGGAATCGGTCTAGCAAATGTTTTGTATGCCCTAATCAGTATGTAATATTGCCAGAGAAGTTGTGATTTGCATTGCTCAGGCCAACTCTGTATGCTCTTATTGGTCTCTGGGAGGAATGTGGCAAGAGGCAGTCTCGTAAATACTGCCTCTTTAAACACCATCGAACAATCTCAGATCTCTCCAAGATCCTTGGGAAGGACTCTAGAGGTCAATAAAAATCCCAAATCCAATCTAAACATCTGGCTAACTGTAATAATAATAATAGTCAATCATTGCTCCCTGAGGCAGCATAGCTAAATTTATTCCTAGAAGTGCTACCTTCTATCACTTTGAATTTCAATCACCCTCATAAAAGCTATATTTATGGATGTTGAAAACTCCGGATATGTGTAAACATTAATATATATAATTTAGGCATAGGTTGCTTTGCAAGGATTGTGATGGTTCCACTCTAGTGTTTTATAACACAGTGAAATTCCATTCAGGGCACATTCAGGCTGAAGAATAGGAGAAAAACATGGTCGGTCGGTCGGTCGGTCAGTTGGTTGGTTGGGTGATGAATGCGTTCAACATGAAGAAATATTAACCGATGGCTTTTCCAAAATGAAGGAGGTGCTTTTCCAAACTGTGGTTTCATAAGAATAGAAGGGAAAAGAGATTACAGGGAGCTTTTTTAACTTTTACTGGCTCACGTCAGAGAATAGAATAGAATGGAATGGAATGGAATAGAATAGAATAGAATAGAATTCTTTATTGGCCAAGTGTGATGGGACGCACAAATCAAAAATCATGAGATACAACACTTAATGATTCTCATAGGCAGTGAAGGGCTGCAAAAAAAATTTACTACCACATTACAAGGGGCACGCATAAGTGCACTAGAGTGCCTTCCGACCCCTGTCCCATTGTCTCTCCTATATCCCATATATCTTCTCTTCTATCCCTATATCTTTCTTCTATTCTCTCATTGATTATTTTATCCTCTACTCTCTCTTCTATTCTTTCTCTCATTCTATTTCCTGGAAGGTGTCCTCTATTACCTTCATTGTGTATTATTGCGTATTGGACAAAATAAATAAATAAATAAAAATAAATATAAATATAAATTATGGGCATGGCTTATTTTGTGGGTGTGGCTTGCGGGCCACGTGACCAGGTGAAAGCGGCTTCACAATCATGTGACCAGGGGGTGGCTTAAAGGTCATGTGACTGGCTTAAAGGTGGCCAACTTGACATCACTCACGTCAAGGGTTCGGGTTAGGGTACCTGGCCTCTCCTCACCTCAAAGGGATACAATTCCCCTATCTATTTACTATTACCGAACATCCAAAATATACTATTTAATTCTATATATATATGCCATAGGTGTACATGCATATTATACACAGGCACATTAAAAATATATATTATCTACTATATAAACTGTATGTGTATTATTTATTTATTGTTAGAGTTGGAATGGACCATGCGGGTCATCAAGTCCAACCCCCTGCCTAAGCAGGAACCCTATAGCATCCTAGCCAAATGGCAGTCCAATTTCCTCTTAAAAATGTCCAGAGTATTGGAGTTCACAATGTCTGCTGGTAGGTTGTTCCACTGGTTGATCGTTCTGACCATCAGGAAGTTCTTCCTTATTTCCAGGTTAAATCTCTCCTTGGTCAGCTTCCAGCCGTTGTTCCTCGTCCGGCCCTCCAGTGCCCTGGAGAATAAAGTGATCCCCTCCTCTCTGTGGCAACCCCTCGTATACCTGTAGACTGTTATTATGTCCGCTCTGGCCCTCCTTTTCTCTAGGCTATCCATGCCCAGTTCCCGCAGTCTCTCTTCGTAAGTCTTGGTTTCTAGACCCCTGATCATTTTGGTTGCTCTTTTCCGCACCTTCTCCAGAGTTTCAAAGTCTTTTTTGAAGTGTGGTGCCCAGAACTGAACACACTACTCCAGGTGTGGTCTGACCAGGGCATAGTAGAGTGGTATGTACACACACACACACAACCACAGCTCTTCTAAAATTATACACATTCAACCTCATTTTTACTGCGATAGGAAAAACATACCCAGAGTCCAGAATGGAAAAAAAGAAAAGAATTCAAAATGTTTCTACCGCTGCCGCATATTTGACCGTACCCATAGGAGGCCATCACTGCTTGTGGCCTCTCTAGCAAAATGTATAACGTTATACCGAATTCTGGCACAGACCCTGTTCTTCCCTTATCCAACCTTTTGCCAGACCCATCCTAGACTACTGCTCATCTGTCTGGAACCCATACCACATCTCAGACATCAACACCCTTGAAAATGTCCAAAGATATTTCACCAGAAGAGCCCTTCACTCCTCCACTCGAAACAGAATATCCTATGAAAATAGACTAACAATCCTTGGCCTTGAAAGCCTAGAACTACGGCGCCTAAAACACGATTTGAGTATTGCCGACAAGATCATATGCTGCAACGTCCTACTGGTCAATGACTACTTCAGCTTCAACCACAATAACACAAGAGCATGCAACAGATTCAAACTTAATATTAACCGCTCCAAACTTGACTGTAAAAAATATGACTTCAGCAACCGAGTTGTCGAAGCGTGGAACTCATTACCGGACTCAATTGTGTCAACCCCTAACCCCCAACACTTCTCCCTTAGACTCTCCACGATTGACCTCTCCAGGTTCCTAAGAGGCTAGTAAGGGGCGTACATAAGTGCACTGGTGTGCCTTTCATCCCCTGTCCAATTGTCTTTCCTTTCTCTCACTTATCATATATCCATAGTTCCCTCTAAGCTGAGCAGTGAGCAATCGCTCACTTAAAAATCATAATCAACTCAGAGTTTTCCAAACCTGCCCAGAAGCCGAGAGGGAAAGAGTGAGAGGGAAGGAGAGAGAGAGGAAGAGAGAGAAACAGATAGAAAAAAGAGAGGAAGGAAAAGAGAAAGAAAAAGAATGGGAGTAAGGAAGAGAGAAAGAAAATCAAAATCTAGTCTGAAACTAGCTCAACTATTTAAGTGGCATTTTGATATTGATAGAGTTGCCCTATTATGAGCTCACTGTTATAGACACACAGTACAGTATTTTATTTTGAAATTCTCTGAGGCAAAACAGGGTGGGTTTTTTATTTATTTATTTGTTTGTTTATTTATTTATTATTTCTGTGCCGCCCAGTCCCGAAGGGACTGCCGCTCAGACACTATACGTTTCCGCCCCCCCCCAAAAAAAATTAGAGGGAACACTACATATATCTTCTCTTTCTTTCATATATCCTCTCCTCTAAGTTCACTTTTACCCTTATATATATATATATATATATTACTACATGTCTATTTTTCTTCCTATGTATTTGTGTATTGGACAAATGAATAAATAAATAAATAAAATAAATAAAACCTGTTTGAAAAATCGTGCAACTACAGGTTTAATTCAGCCAGGTCTACCCTGTCAAAATATTGAAGATCGCTGGTTTATTTCCCCCCTGCTCAGACCTAATGATGGCTCGTTTCCAATTTCCTGGCGAAGAGGCATTGTTCTGTTGACACCAGCTTAAAATGTAACACCCAATTATTATCAAGCCATGCTGATACGTCTCCTCGGCGGCAGCATAAAATTCCAGTGGTGCTCAAATGCCACACAGCTAATTTAGGTCAAGCCAGCATACTCCAGGGTCTTGTTGCTTTTTTTTTCAGCCCTGCCAGGATGTTTCTTCCTTCCTAATTTTCTCGTCGGTTGCCAGCTGCAACTTTTTCCTAAATGTTTGTTTTACAGCCACACACGATGTGTTGACACTTCATCTGGATTCCGGGGAGCTGTGTGCTTCACAGCCGACATCCAATCTTTGAGAAAAACAGACCCAATTATGCAGATTCCTCCTTTACTCTCGGTTTCGGATGGAAACGAAAAACCGATGGAAAGGCGCCTTCGCTCATAGACCCAGCCGCAAAGAGCGGGATTTCCATTGCTAATGTGCCCTGTTAGAGTTGTTTGTGTTGACAGAAAGAGGAAAGTTTTGCACGGCGCGCTTTGGCTGAGGAAATTGGAATGGTCTTCTGACGTTTGGAAATTGACACAGCCTGTCAACCGTTTTAATTTGATTTCGTATTGCTCTGGGGCTTCGGAAGAAAACTTAGGGATGTCTTGAGTCTTGCAAAGGTTTGTTACAGTCATCTTACAAGAAAAGGAGTGTGCAATACTCGTGGTTGTGGCTTGGACTACCTGGAAGGCCTGAACATGAATTGTTTGTTTGTTTGTTTGTTTGTTTGTTTGTTTGTTTCTTTATTTACTTATTTACTTATTTACTTATTTACTTATTTACTTATTTACTTATTTACTTATTTACTTATTTACTTATTTACTTATTTACTTATTTACTTATTTACTTATTTACTTATTTACTTATTTACTTATTTACTTATTTACTTATTTACTTATTTACTTATTTACTTATTTACTTATTTACTTATTTACTTATTTACTTATTTAGATTTGTATGCTGCCCCTCTCCGAAGACTCGGGGCGGCTCACAACAAGATAGAACAAATCATAAATAATCCAAATAACTTTAAAATATTTAAAGATTTAAAAGAACCCCATATACTAACAGACACACACACAAGCATACCATGTATAAATTGAACATGCCCGGTGGAAGTGTTTCAATTCCCCCATGCCTGATGGCAAAGGTGGGTTTTAAGGAGTTTACGGAAGGCAGGAAGAGTAGGGGCAGTTCTAATCTCTGGGGGGAGTTGGTTCCAGAGAGCCGGTGCCGCCACAGAGAAGGCTCTTCCCCTGGGGCCCGCCAACCGACATTGTTTAGTTGACGGGACCCGGAGAAGGCCCACTCTGTGGGACCTAACCGGTCGCTGGGATTCGTGCGGCAGGAGGCGGTCTCGGAGATATTCTGGTCCAGTGCCATGAAGGGCTTTAAAGGTCATAACCAACACTTTGAATTGTGACCGGAAATTGATCGGCAGCCAATGCAGACTGCGGAGTGATGGCGAAACATGGGCATACCTAGGTAAGCCCTTGACTGCTCTCGCAGCTGCATTCTGCACGATCTGAAGTTTCCGAACACTTTTCAAAGGTAGCCCCATGTAGAGAGCGTTGCAGTAGTCGAACTTCGAGGTGATGAGGGCATGAGTGACTGTGAGCAATGAGTCCCGGTCCAGATAGGGCTGCAACTTAATTACTTCCTATTTTAAAAGTAATTAAGTATCATACTAAGGTGCTAGAGAAGGAAGGACAATAAAAAATACTATTAACTATTCAATAAATAGTGCATAAACTTACTATCCCCTCTCTGTCCTTCCCTCATGGGGGCAGAAGCCCATTACTGGTTGAAAGTCTCGGATGAGTAGAAAGAAGACCAACAAAGACGATTAGGAGATTGAAAGCTAAAACATAGGAAGAATAGTTGCAGGAGTTGGGTATGTCTAGTTTAATGAACTAGGGGTGTCTTGATAGCAGTGTTCCAATATCTGAGGGGCTGCTACAAAGAAGAGGGAGTCTACCTATTGTCCAAAACACCAGAAGGCAGAACAAGGAGCAATGAATGGAAAGTGAACAAAGAGAGAAGAAACCTAGACCCTAAGGAGAAATGTCCTGACGTTCAGAATAATCAACTTGCCTTCAGAAGTTGTGAGTGTTCCATCAACGAAGGTTTTTAAAGAAGGGGCTGGACAGCCATGAAATGGCATGGGGCGTCCTGCTTGAGGAGGAGGTCAGACTAGAAAATCTCCGACTAATGTTCAATATTAAATTGGCACCCAATAAGGTTCAGTGGAATTCAAGTGGGGTATCATTTGCGGCAATGTAAAGATTCTCTGCTAAGGACACATTTAACTCTGGCCCCAGCTTTGCTTGTCCTTCTACAAAATCCTTGGGAAATCCCAGCGAACGGTTAGGTCCTACAGAGTTGGCCTTCTCCAGGTCCCGTCGACTAAACAATGTCGTTTGGCAGGACCCAGGGGAAGAGCCTTCTCTGTGGCGTCCCCGACTCTCTGGAACCAGCTCCTCCCTGAGATTAGAACTGCCCCACCCTCCTGGCCTTTCGTAAACTCCTTAAAAGCCACCTCTGCCATCAGGCATGGGGGAACTGAGATAACTTCCCCAGGCCTATATTGTTTATGTATGGTATGTGGTGCGTGTTTTTTAAATTATGGGTTTTTAGTTTTAATTATTAGATTTGTGTTCTGTCTGGGTTCCCCCAGATGCCAACACCAACTAAAAAGAGTAACCAGACACGCTGATAAAAAGCAAAGTCATTTTATATCTTTGAAAACAAACACAGATAACAAAAACTGTTCTTGCAAACTGGAATGCTGTGAAGCTTCACAGAAGAGTCACGACGGCCAGACAATACAACAGGCTTCTTTCTGGCACACACACCACTGTAGATAATAAAACCCACGCCTCCCCCAAGTTTTCAGCCTTCGAGGCCACAAGCCAGAATCAGGGACCCCAAGGATCGAAGCAAGGTCACAGGACTCCCAAAAGATAACTCTCCACAATACAGGAAGGGCGGGCCTGCCTTTTCAACCTTTCTGAGGAGAACCACACCCAAACCCAGCTGTTGCCTATTAGGGATGGAAATACCTGGCTAATTGTCCCCTTCGTTGTGCTGCCCTTCTCTGCCTCATATCTATGATGGCTTGTGCGTTCTCATCTAATGATTCCAGGCTACTCGCTGGGGAGAGCTCCCCACGGGGGTCTCAGGCTGTTCTCCCTCCTCCTTGTCCTGACATTCCTCTTCCCCGTCTGCCTGGTCCTCCTCCTCCTCCTGTTCCTCGTCCTCCCCCTCTGAGCATGGAGCCGGCAGAGTTCCCACCGTTCCCTGAGGAGCCTCAGACTGAATCACAACAGATTTGTATTGTACATTGTTTTTTCCATTACTGCTATGAGCCACCCCGAGTCTACGGAGAGGGGCGGCATACAAATTAGATAGATAGATAGATAGATAGATAGATAGATAGATAGATAGATAGATAGATAGATAGAGGGGGCGGAGGGAAATAACCTTGTAACAAATGCACCCAAAAGTGACCCTCTCCCCCCCCCCCCACACACACACAAACACACTGATCTGCACCTGCAGGAGACATTGTTATTTTTCTAGCTGGAGAGAAACAAAGAAGGTGCTTCATTGAAGAGATTAGCAAGCATGAAGGCATTAGCGAAATGACGGTGCAGAAACTGTATGTTTGCAACTTGGCTGGAGCAATTGGGAAGACACCCCCTTGGTTAAATTTGGCTGCCGATTCTTGCATTTTGGAAATTGTCCCCAAAACTTTCAGAGACCTTATCCTGCAGGGAGATGCATGAGTGGGACACCACTTTTTCAGATCCAGAGTGGCATGTGTTGTTTTGATAATAACCGTTTCCACTTGGAAAAGTCTGATGATTTGTCAGCTTTTATTGCTGCTGCTGCTTATTACGCCAAAAAACAACAACCCACCACCGAAAGCTGTTTGAAATAAGGGACTTTTCTGGATAATTAGGATTTAAGTATTTCAAAGGCCAGAGTTGGAATGTTGCATCCAGTTTTGGTCATGTAAAAAAGATATGGAGATGTTGTGGTTGGCTCTGGCCCAGCTCCTGCCCCAGGGAATGGGGAGGTGGATGCAGGGGAAACTTCAACATGTCACAGGCCTGTGGTATTGCCGACAGAATCAGTTCAGAGTTTAGTTTCCTCGGACGAAGAAGAAGGTGGGAGTGACTTGGCAGAGGAGGGCTTGGCACACAGCCCAGGCAGTCAATCTTCCTTATCTTCTGTAGCTTCAGATGATGACATATTGGACCAACGCAAGCTCAGAATTATGCGTAGAAGAGACCAAGTAAGAACATATTACAGGAAATAAGGGAGGCCACCTGTGTTTGGGTGGGGCTCCAGTAATTAGGGCTGCTGCTATAAACAGCAGCATGTGGGTTTGGCCATTGTGGAAGAATATCTGTTGCAGTTTCATCAGGAATTTTGTGTGCTGGACTTTGTTGCTTTTTCACACCTTTGAAACCAAAGCAGAGCAACATGTGTGTGTGTGTCCCTTCGTTGGAAGAAGAAGGGGTGTGAAGTTTCTCCCCAGCTGCTGGCTAAGTACTTAATGACTGCTTAAAGGAAATTGTACAGACTACCCAGTTGTTTTGGGAAGAGTGCTCTTTGCAAATACAAAAAGAGTGCTTTGTTTATTTTGACTTTTGTGATAAAGAACATTGTTTTGAATTTTCAAACATGTGTTTGTGTGTCTGAAATTTGTACCCTTGAATTTTCGGGAGGCTCCTATCAGAGAGCCCGGCAGAACATGGAGATCATTTAAGGATTATCCTTATATCCTTTATAATGCCTGGGTATGACCACACTTGGAATACTGATCCAGTTTTGGTCGCCACAATGTAAAAAGGATGTTGAGACACTGGAAAGATGCAGAGAAAAGAACAAAGATGATTAGGGGACTGGAGGCTAAAACACATGAAGAATGGTTGCAGGAACTGGGCATGGCTAGTTTAATGGGGGGGAAAGGACTAGGGGAGATATTATAGCAGTGTTCCAATATCTCAGGGGTTTCCACAAAGAAGAGGGAGTCAAACTATTCTCCAAAGCACCTGAGCATAGGACAAGAACCAATGGGTGGAAAATCAAGCAAGGAGAGAAGCAACTTAGATCTAAGGAGTAATTTCCTGACAGTTAGAACAATGAATCAGTGGAACAGAAGTTGCCTCCAGAAGTTGTGAATGCTCCAACACTGGAAGTTTTTAAGAAGATGTTGGATAACCATCTGTCTGAAGTGGTGTAAGGTTTTCTGCCTAAGCAGGGGGTTGGACTAGAAGACCCCCAAAAAGTCCTTCTCAACTTGGTTGTTGTTGCTGTTGCTGTTGTTGTTTTTACTAGTAGTAGTTCAGTACTGCTGAACTAATGAACTTATGTGGTTAGCATTCCTCCTTACTCGCCATTCTCTTTTCTCTTAGGTTGTCACAAGGAAATTGCTAAAGTCTGTGTGATATAGCGGTGCTGGAGTAGGTATGGAAGACTGAAGTTCTCCTCCCTCCTTAGTTATAGAAGCTAAGATTCTGTCTCAGCTCAATCTTTCCTCCTCTTAGAAAATTAGATGAAGTTTAGTGATTTGAATGGAAAGATATTGAACATGAGCCCCTTGAATCAGTGATAGTTCATTGAGCTAATTTAACACCCTTTGATGGAATATAGATCAGATTCTCAAGAGGTGGGGGGGGGTCCTGCATTCCAGAGGAGCAAGAGACAAATTAGTTTAGAAAGATTGTGTATGAGAAAGAGAACTCTTCCCTATTAATTCCCAGACTGTATATGTTTAATGTTGCAAATATTTAATGTTGCTTTAGTCCGGCAAGATTCTGTCTACAGGTGAGGAACAATCCAGAAATGCTGCAACTGTTTAATGTTGCTTTAGTTTGGCAAGATTCTGTCTACAGGTGAGGAACAATCAAGAAATTTGGTTACAAGAATCGCAGTGCATCTTTCTTGGGTTTTGGAGCCTGACACACCTAGAAACATAATCCATGGTTTACAGATCACCGCTTATTTATTTATTTTATTTTATTTATTTATTTTGTCCAATACATAATACACATTGAAGAGAATAGATATGTAATAATATAAATAAAGAAAAGAATAGAAGAAAAGTTATAAAAGTATAGGTGAACATATTTGAAAGGAAGAAAAGATAAATGAGATAAGGAGAGACAATTTGACAGGGGACGGAAGGCACACTCGTGCATTTATGCACCGCCCCTTACTGACCTCTAAGGGACCTGGAGAGGTCAATCGTGGATAGTCTAAGGGAAAAATATTGGGGGTTAGGGGTTGACATTACTGAGTCAGGTAATGAGTTCCACGCTTCGACAACTCGGTTGCTGAAGTCATATTTTTTACAGTCAAGTTTGGAGCGGTTAATATTAAGTTTGAATCTGTTGTGTGCTCTTGTGTTGTTGTGATTGAAGCTGAAGTAGTTATTGACAGGTAGAACGTTGCAGCATATGATCTTGTGGGCAATACTCAGATCGTGTTTTAGGCGACGTAGTTCTAAGCTTTCTAGACCTAGGATTGATAGTCTGCTTTTGTAGGGTATTCTGTTCCGAGTGGAGGAGTGAAGGGCTCTTCTGGTGTCATATGTTCTATCTTAGCATGCTGTGTGAGTTGAGTCCATGTGACCTACCGTGGCTTACTTAGCCTTAAGAGAAAAACTCGAGATCTGCATCATAAAAATGAAACAGATTATACATTTGTGCCTAGGACACAATCCTTTGCTACTAGACATGGCCCTTGGGAACCGATGCTCAAGATCCTACATTGTGTTGAACATCCATGCTGGAATCACTTGAGAATAGAGCCCAAAATAATTTGCTCTAACAATTCCATGTGTTCAGATGGGTATTGTGGTGGTTGGCTCTGGCCCAGCTCCTGCCCCAAGGACTGTGGATGTGGGGGAGACATCCACATGCTGCAGGCCTGTTTTGCCCCCGGTGGAATCTGATGATGAAGGCTCCTCTGACCAAGAAGACATGAGTGACAGGGAGGAGGAGGAGAGTGGGGCAGACAGCTCAGAAGGAGATCAGTTATCTAGCTCCTCCTTGGATTCAGAACAAGAGTTAATGATACAGCCACGCATGCGGAGAGTGATGCATAGGCAACAACAACTGAAAGATTATTATCAAAGAAAATGAGGCCACCTGTGGTTGGGTGGGGCTGTGGTCATTAGTGAGGCTGCTATAACGAGCAGCCTGTGGCTTTGGCCATTGTGGAGGATTATCTGATCGTGGTGTTTCGTGACTGCTTTACTGACTTTGACCTTTTGTGTGCTGATTTTTCCTGCTTTGAAGCTAAACCAGAGCAAAGTGTGTTTCACTTTGTGAAAGAAGAAGGACTGTGAATTGCCTCACAGCTGCAAGCTAAGTATCACAGAACTGATAAGGGACTTGTACCAATTACAGTTTGTTTGGAGACCAGTGCTCTTTGCTATACCAAAAGAGGGCTTAGTTTAAGTCAATTTTCATTATAAAGAACATTGTTTTGAATTTTCAAACGTATGTGTGTCTGAAATTTGTACCTGTGAATTTTTGGGAGAAGTCTACCAGAGAGCCTGACAGAACAGGTATGGATGGCAAATCCCCTGGGAGAAAGGTGGCTTTTTTAAACAGCTGGAAATGCTAGCAGGACTTCACCAAAGGACTGCTGACGGATAATTATTCACAGAAATTCAGAGGTCAAGGAATTGTTAATAATGAGCAGATCCCAGAAAGTCACCATCTGTTTGCAAACAATCAGAGAGAGAGAGAGAGAGAGAGAGAGAGAGAGAGAGAGAGAGAGAGACCTGCCCAAACCTTCACAATAGATTATTCCCCTGCTTGGATAATTACCTCTTTGTTCTTTTTTTAAAAATTACCTTTTTCCCCTTGCGAATCCCTCAATATTTTTTAAATTTACCTTTTTTCACTTGCAAATCCCTCGATATTTTCTGGCTTAGGAAGGCAGCAAAACAGCCAAATAACCTTTTCGGTAAGGGGCAAACCCCGTCCCTTATCAACTGGCACAATGTATTGCCATCTAAATATATTTGTCTTTATCTTAGTGCACCAGCACCCAAACTTAAATTCCTGGACCGTTACAGCTGGTAACATTAATTAATTAATTAATTAATTAATTAATTAATTAATTAATTCATTCATTCATTCATTCATTTATTAGATTTGTATGCCGCCCCTCTCCGTAGACTCGGGGCGGCTAACAACAACAATAAAACAGCGTATGACAAATCTAATGTTTAAAATAGCTAAAAACCCTTATTAACAACCAAACATACACACAAACATACCATGCATAAATTGTATAGGCCTACGGGGAAGGAATATCTCAATTCCCCCATGCCTGACGACAGAGGTGGGTTTTAAGGAGCTTACGAAAGGCAAGGAGGGTGGGGGCAATTCTGATCTCTGGGGGGGAGTTGGTTCCAGAGGGTCGGGGCCATCACAGAGAAGGCTCTTCCCCTGGGTCCCGCCAGACGACATTGTTTAGTCGACGGGACCCCGGAGAAGGCCAACTCTGTGGGACCTATTGGGTCACTTATATCAGGTCCTTGATGTAACCCAATAGGGAGGAGAGCTGGGTGTAAATCTATCTGGTTTGAATATTTCTAGAGATGGGGTCCTGGGTGGTAGAAAGTTGAAGGATGCCTTGACAGATGACCAAGGCTGATTTTAGGGATGGCCCCGGGGCAAGGCACAGAAGCAACACAGTAATCTGATAGTTGGAATCGCCCCTTTATTGCTCCAACAACAGCTACTGAGTGACCTTTAGCCAGCCACTTTCTGCTCAATTCATCTGGCAGGATAGAAGAAAATAGGAGGAGGAAAAAGTACAGTGGTGCCTCTACTTAATAGAATAGAATAGAATAGAATAGAATAGAATTTTTATTGGCCAAGTGTGATTGGACACACAAGGAATTTGTCTTGGTGCATATGCTCTCAGCGTACATAAAATAAAATATACATTTGTCAAGAATCATGTGGTACGACACTTATCATAGGGGTCAAATAAGCAATGAAGAAGCAATATTAATAAAAATCTTAGGATATAAGCAACAAGTTACAGTCATACAGTCAACATGGGAGGAAATGGGTGAAAGGAATGATGAGAAAAACTAGTAGAATAGAAGTGCAGATTTAGTAGAAAGTCTGACAGTGTTGAGGGAATTATTTGTTTAGCAGAGTGATGGCGTTTGGAAAAACACTGTTCTTGTGTCTAGTTGTCTTGGTGTGCAGTGCTCTGTAGCGACGTTTTGAGGGTAGAAGTTGAAACAATTTGTGTCCAGGATGTGAGGGGTCAGTAAATATTTTTCCCGCCCTCTTTTTGACTCGTGCAGTATACAGGTCCTCAATGGAAGGCAGGTTGGTAGCAATTGTTTTTTCTGCAGTTGTGATTATCATTTATTATTTATTTATTTATTTATTTATTTATTTGTTCATTCATTCATTCATTCATTCATTCATCCATCCATTCATTTGTCCAATACACAATACATATGGAAGAGAATAGACATGAAGCAATATATATAAAGATAATACGTAAAAATAGAGGAGAAGATATATGAAAGGAAGAAAATATATATGATATATGAGATAAATGAGAGACAATTGGACAGGGGATGAAAGGCACACTAGTGCAGAGGTCCCCAACCTTTTTTGCACCAGGGACCGGCTTTAAGCTAGACCAGTTTTCCATGGCCCGGTGGGGGGGGGGAGCTAGCTGTCAGCGGCGCCGTAAAAGGGGCGATCAAGAGAGGAATGGGTGAATGAATGGACGGAGGGTGGGAAGGAAGGAAGGAAGGAAAGAGGGAAGGGACAGGAACAGAAGAAGGGTGCAAAGGAAGCAAGGAAAGGTGTGAAAGGGGAGAGTAAGAGAGGAAGGAGTGAAAGAAGGGAATGAGGGAGGAAAGAAGGGAGGAAGGAAAAGGAAAGCAAGAAATGGAGGGAGGAAAGGAAGGAAGGAAAGAAAGAAAGAAGGGGGGAAGGGACAGGAACAGAGGAAGGAAGCAAGGAAACTTATGAAAGGGGAGAGTAAGGGAAGAAGGTAGGAAGGAGAAAGAAAAGAAGAAATAGAGGAAGGGAAGGTAAAAGAGAGAAAGAAAAAGAGCAAGAAAGAAAGCAAGAAAGAGAAAGAAAGAAAGAAAGAAAGAAAGAAAGGCAACTTCAAAGAAAGGCTCACTGAGCATCTCTCACTCTCTCTCTCTTTCTATCCCTCTTTCTTTCTTTCTTTCTCTTCCTTTCTCTCTCTCCTCTTCCTTTATCTCCTCTCTCTCTCCCTCTCTCTTTCTCTCCCCCCTCTCTCCCCTTTCCCTCTCTCTTTCTCTCTCTCCCTCTCTTGCTATCTCTCCCCCCTTTCCCTCTCTCTTTCTCTCTCTCCCTCTCTTGCTATCTCTCCCCCCTCTCCCTCTCTCTTTCTCCCTCTCCTTATCTCTCCCTCCCCCTCTTTCTCTCTCTTCTTCTCACTTTCTCTCTCTTGTTTTCTTTCTGTCTCTTTTGCTTTCTCTCTCTCTCACTCTTTCTTGTTTTCTTTCTCACGCTCTTTCTCTCTCTTGTTCTCTCTCTTGCTATCTCTTTCTCCCCCCCTTTCTCTCACTCTCTCTTTCTTACTTTCTCTCTATCTTGCTGTCTGTTGCTATCACTCACTCTCGTTCTCCGTTCTTCTCAGCGGTGACGCGCGCACGCCCTGCCCGCCTCACCTTTGCGAGAGCACTTTCGCCCCGGGCTCTCAGCAAGGGGGTTTGCAGGAGAGGTGGGGCCGGCGAAGGTGATATTCAATGTCGGGGGCGCACAGGCGGTTGCACGCGCTCCCTATCTCCCTGCTAGCCCACTCGGAATATTCAAAATAAGAAAAGCCTTCGCCGGCAAAGGTTTTTCTTATTTTGAATACTCCGAGTGGGCTAGCAGGGAGATAGGGAGCGCGTGCAACCGCCCGTGCGCCCCCGACATTGAAGACCTCCGCTGAGAAAAGCCTTTGCCGGCATTTCCTCTCGGCGTCAAAGAGGCGCAGCGGCGGGCGGAGAGAGGGAAGGGGGGGGGGGGGCAGCGGCGTCCCTCCTGGCCTTGGCGGGCCGCCCGACCCTCCCCACCTCCTGCAAACGCGGCGGGCGGCGGGGGGAGAGCGAGGAGCCGGTTCCGGCGGGCGCGGGGCTTGGCTGGCTGGCGGGGGGAGCGCCGCTGGTGGTGCGGAAAGGCCGAGGGGGCCCTGGCGCCACGGACCGGCTGAAAACCCCCAACGGCCCGGTGCCGGTCCGCGGACCGGCGGTTGGGGACCTCTGCACTAGTGCACTTATGTACGCCCCTTACTGACCTCTTAGAAACCTGGAGAGGTCAATCGTGGATAGTCTAAGGGAGAAATGTTGGGGGTTAGGGGTTGACACTATTGAATCCGGTAATGAGTTCCACGCTTCAACAACTCGATTGTTAAAGTCATATTTTTTACAGTCAAGTTTGGAGCGGTTAATATTAAATTTGAATCTGTTGCGTGCTCTTGTGTTGTTGCGGTTGAAGCCGAAGTAGTCATTTACCGGTAGGACGTTGCAACTTAAGAACTTTTCTAGATAATAGGTGTTCAAGATTTTTTTGCCTCTAGTTAAGAACCCGAGCCCAGAAAAATCTCCCAGGAAATTTGAGAGCAGCATAAAGGCCCGGCCAGTTTCCTGCTATTCCTCCTTTAATCCCAGCCATCTTGGGCTTTTCTGGGCTGCCAGAGGAGCCTTTCGGTGGTGCTTAAGGAGGCTTTGGCAGCCCAGAGTGAACGAAACATTTTCCTTTCTCTGGGTGCCGCCACAGAGTCCCTCTTTTTTAAGCCTTAAAGTTTTGGAATTTTTTTTAATTCCCCTCACCTCACCTTCTTCCTTCGGCAGCGACTGTCCTCCTCCTCTTCTTCTTCTTCCTCCTCCCACCCAAATTCCGAGCTTTTATTTCTTTCCTAGTAGGTTTTCACTCATTCTTTGCTTTTACTTTGATTCCTATGGGAAAAATTGCTTTTACTTACAAACTTTTCTACTTAAGAACCTGGTCACCGAACGAATTAAGTTCTTAAGTAGAAGTACCACTGTATTAGGTCTGTTCACCACCTGGAGTTATTTATAGAAATAATAATAGATGGGATAAGAATCTATTAAGTAAACAGGTGGCTAAATTAAGGTTTTATGACTTATATATTTGGTTTTCAGCCTTACCACAGGTGTTTTTTAATTTCCTTTGCTTTTCTTTCTGATGGCTCTTCCTGTCGTAAACTGCTAATAGCCCGGGGACTGTGATGGTTAGAAAGGCCAATAAATTCATCGATACATACAATAAAAAATTGTTCAATCCCATTAGGTGCCTCTCAAAGTAGTTTGTATTCTCCCACACAGGGACAGAAATGGCTTTTTCCCACCTTGACTTAAAAGTCTGAAGCTATCCCCAGCTAGAGTACCTGAATCCAAGAGACCAATTTGCCGAAGTCGTTCAAATTATCAAATTCAATTAGACCTGTTTTACGATTGCTGAAGTCAGAACAGATGCCTAATTCATTTTCTTTCCAAGAAACCTAAAGGTCTGAATGCCTTCCAGTTGTGTGCTCTGCAATTGTTTGACTTCTATTATGTATTTTTGTGGTTTTTCTCTTGGGTTTTATAGCTTTTCCCCTGAGACTCAATCAATGGGATTTTTTTTTTTCATTTTTCCTCATCCGGCCTCTACAGTCAAAAAGTTGTAAGTTAGCTCCTGAAAAGTTACCAGCTGCCATCAACAGGAATAACAGCTCACCTCAGAAACCCAGCAGACGAAAATAGAGACTTGAAACTTTTCACTACCAACTCTATAAATAAAGTATATATCAAAATGGAAGATGGAGCCATTGAACTGCGGGGTGAACTCTTTGTTGTCCTTGAGGACAAACCAAATTCAACCTTGCATGCTAATTTGGGAAACATGTATTTTTGGAATATTTCTGAACACCCAATTGCTGCTTCCTAAATTAAAAACTCCTAGGATAGCTATGAATAACCAAGAAAACGAAAAGTTCATTGAGCAAATCCACTCAGCGTTTTCTCTGGAGGCACAAATGACCGGGCTCAAATTATCATGAGGCAAAGATCCAGTTTCTTTTGAAAAATTGGGAGAAGTGAAAAGAAATAGAAGAAAACGATGGCCATTATATGTTGTTAGCTGCCCCGAGTCCTTGGAGAATAAGGGCAGCATATAAGTCCAATGAATAAATAAAATTAATTAATTAATTAATATGGTGGGTGGACCATTTACATTTACTATCCAAAGAGGGCTGATTCAGTTCTACAGGTGAATTATTGAGCCTGTCATCTGCACCTCTATCACTGTCTGGTTTGGCTCTGCAACCCAACAGGACCGACACAGACTTCAGAGGAGAATCAGAACTGCAGAACAAAACAATGGCTGCCAACCTGCCTTCCATTGAGGACCTGTGTACTGCACGAGTCAAAAAGAGGGTGGTGAAAATATTTACAGACCCCCCTCACATCCTGGACAAAAACTGTTTCAACTCCTACCCTCAAAACAATGCTATAGAGCACTGCACAACAGAACAACTAGACACAAGAACAGTTTCTCTCCCAACGCCATCACTCTGCTCAACAACTAATTCCAATAAAACTGTCAAATAATTTACCAAGACTGTACAGTATTCCTATTATTCTTCTCTTCCATACTAGTATCTATCTCTTCCCACGTATTACATGTTGCTTGTACCTTTAATTTACCCTATATTGTTTTTAATTGTTTCCTAGTATGATTTGATAGTAACTGTTGTGATTCAGTCTGAGGCTCCTCAGGGAACGGCTGGAACTCTGCCGGCTCCATGCTCAGAGGGGGAGGACGAGGAACAGGAGGAGGAGGAGAACCAGGCAGACGGGGAACAGGAATGTCAGGACGAGGAGGAGGGGGAACAGTCTGAGACCGCTGGGGGGGGACCTCTCCCCAGCAAGCAGCCTGGAGTCATTAAATGAGAACGCACAAGCCATAATAGATATGAGCCAGAGAAGGGCAGCACAACGAAGGGGACAATTAGCCAGGTATTTCCATCCCTAATAGGCAACAGCTGGGTTTGGGTGTGGTTCTCCTCAGAAAGGTTGAAAAGGCAGGCCTGCCCTTCCTGTATTGTGGAGAGTTATCTTTTGGGAGTCCTGTGACCTTGCTTCGATCCTTGGCATCTGTGATTCTGGCTTGTGGCCTTGAAGGCTGAAAACTTGGGGGAGGCATGGGTTTTATTATCTACAGTGGTGTGTGTGCCAGCAAGAAGCTTGTTCTATTGTCTGGCCATCGTGACTCTTTTGTGAAGCTTCACAGCATTCCAGTTTGTAACAACAGTTTTTGTTATCTGTGTTTGTTTTCAAAGATATTAAATGACTTTGCTTTTTACCAGAGTGTCTGGCTACTTTTAGTTGGTGTTAACGTCTGGGGGAACCCAGACAGAACAGTAACCTTGACTATCACTTTTTATTCTTAATGAATGTATTTTATTATCCTTATGTACACTGAGAGCTTATGAACCAAAGACAAATTCCTTGTGTGTCCAATCACACTTGGCCAATAAAGAATTCTATTCTGTTCTGCTCTGCTCTGCTCTACTCCACTCCACTCCAATCTACTTTATTCTGTTCTGTTCTTTTCTATTCTTGGAAGTCCTGAAGGACAAACTTGGGGACAGTTCCTTCTGGGAAGGAAAACCTACCCATGTAGTCTCTAAGAGTCAACACTAACTTGGCAGATAATCGATCAATCAATCTAAAACTCATATCCTCCTTGCAGATAATCAATATTGTCTAGAGACTGTGTCAGCATCTACATATGTTCCTATTGCTCTAGAGAAGCTTTCAAAGCCTTTAGGTCTAGTCTTCCAAGGCTTGGGGGACTGTCACGGAGAAGAAGGCATCGACCCATTCTCCAAAGCACTTGAGGGCAGGACGAGAAGCAACAGATGGAAATTTATCCATGAAAGATTCAACGTAGAAATTTCCTGACAGTGAAAACAATTCATCAATAGAACAACTTGCCTCCAGAAGTTGTGGGTGCTCCACCCCTGGAGGATTTTGAGAAGAGATTGAACAGTCAATGATCTGACATGGTGTAGTGGGTTGAACTAGAAGACCTTCAAGGTGCCTTCCAACCCTATTGTTCTATGTTCTATACTCACAAGCCTAGACATTGTCTATATAATTTAGAATAGAGTAGAGTAGAGTAGAGTAGAATAGAGTAGAGCAGAGCAGAGCAGAGCAGAGCAGAGCAGAGCAGAGCAGAGCAGAGCAGAACAGAATTCTTTATTGGCCAAGTGTGATTGGACACACAAGAAATTTGTCTTGGTGCAAATTGGTGCATGTTATGTCCGGGAGTACCAACGACAGGAGATGCCTAGAGAGGCTCCATACAGGAAGTGCTATGAGAACAGGAAAGGGCACCAGGAGAGGGGAGGTAACCTAGCGACCGGGGAAAATAAGGGACAATCATTGGTTCGTTCCTCAGCCAGCTGGTAGTTAAATAGGGAAACCCCGAGGAGGTTTGACAGTTGAATACTGACTGTTGTATTAACGTTATGTTTATGTTGGAATAAAGCAGTTCAAGCAAAGCCGCAATTACGTGTCCGAATCTGTACAAAGCCTCTTCAGTGCACATGCTCTCAGTGTACATAAAAGAAAAGATAAGTTTGTCAAGAATCGTAAGGTACAACGCTTAATGATACTCCTTGTTAACCAGGATTTGAGGAGGCGCCCAAAAGCCCATTTCTGTGAGCATTTCCTTGGCCATTTTTTGGGAGAGGACTCCTAAATATTTGGAAAATATTGGCAAAAGCATCTTCTCTCCCCCCAAGAAAGAGGTTGAAAAGGAAAGGACTCAAAAGGAAGCCAGGATCCAATGATTTCAAGATCCCATGCAGAACATGAAACATGCCCTTCTAATTCCGTCTCAATAGTTAAGAAGAGACAAGCTTAAATACAAGAATACTTTATTTATTTATTATTTATTTATTATTTAGATTTGTATGCCGCCCCTCTCCACAGACTCGGGGCGGCTCACAACAAGACACAACAATTCATAACAAATCCAAATATAATTTAAAATATTTTAAAAAGAACCCCATTTTTCTAACAAACACACACACAAACATACCATGCATAAATTGTACATGCCCGGGGGAGGTGTTTCAGTTCCCCCATGCCTGACGACAAAGGTGGGTTTTAAGGAGTTTATGGAAGGCAGGGAGAGAAGGGGCAGTTCTAATCTCTGGGGGGAGTTAGTTCCAGAGAGTCGGGGCCGCCACAGAGAAGGCTCTTCCCCTGGGGCCCGCCAACCGACATTGTTTAGTTGACGGGACCCGGAGAAGGCCAACTCTGTGGGACCTAATCAGTCGCTGGGATTCGTGCGACAGAAGGCGGTCTCGGAGATATCCTGGTCCAGTGCCATGAAGGGCTTTAAAGGTCATAACCAACACTTTGAATTGGGACCGGAAATTGATCGGCAGCCAATGCAGACTGCGGAGTGATGGTGAAACATGGGCATACTTAGGTAAGCCCATGACTGCTCTCGCAGCTGCATTCTGCATGATCTGAAGTTTACGAACACTTTTCAAAGGTAGCCCCATGTAGAGAGCATTACAGTAGTCGAACCTCGAGGTGATGAGGGCATGAGTGACTGTGAGCAATGAGTCCCGGTCCAGATAGGGCCGCAACTGGTGCACCAGGCGAACCTGGGCAAACGTCCCCCTCGCCACAGCTGAAAGATGGTTCTTTAATGTGAGCTGTGGATCGAGGAGGACGCCCAAGTTGCAGACCCTCTCCGAGGGGGTCAATGATCCCCCCCCCCAGGGTAATGGACGGACAGATGGGATTGTCCTTGGGAGGCAAAACCCACAGCCACTCCATCTTATCCGGGTTGAGTTTGAGTCTGTTGACACCCATCCAGGCCCCAACAGCCTCCAGACACCGGCACATCACTTCCACTGCTTCGTTGACTGGACATGGGGTGGAGATGTAAAGCTGGGTATCATCAGCGTACTGATGATACCTCACCCCATGCCCTTGGATGATCTCATACAGAGTAGATTTCCTAAAAAGGAAAGAAGAAATGAAAGGAGAAAGAAAGGGGAAGGAGGGAGGGAGTTCCGAAGCCCAGATGCTAATTATCTCATTTTTATTAAAACAAATAAAATAATTAGTCTACCACTGAACCAAAATTCAAACATTTTAGCATCTGTCTAGCTTAGTAGTTTTTAGTAATTCCACAGACGTTTGCTTAACAATCTTCGTAGCATAGCAAATTATGCTGTGTTTTTGGAGACCTTTCCTAATGGTTTCTCATTTATATATAATGTTTTAATTGGTTTTGATTGTCTTTACGGAATTGGCCCCAGCTTCGGTCACTGACCACAATAAAGATTTGATTAGTTAAGACATTAGCATTTTATATACTTAGAGGGAAAAAACAAAAGACCCAGAAAAAAAAATCAAAAACTCGGAGATGCACACAATTGTTTGCAAAGGTTCATTTATCATGCTGATGTTGATTTTTCATAAAATTAGTTCAGTCCTACAATGTTTCTCCCCCCCTTTTCTGCTTTACCTAGTTTAATGAAAAGAAGGACTAGGGTTGGTATGATAGCACTGTTATTATTATTTTATTATTATTATTTAGGGTTGGTATTCCTGGAGGGGTCTGTAATATGGTAAATGATTTAGCTTTACTAGATAAATGGTCAAAGCAATGGAAACTGCAGTTTAATGTTTCCAAATGTAAAATAATGCACTTGGGGAAAAGGAATCCTCAATCTCAGTATTGCATTGGCAGTTCTGTGTTAGCAAAAACTTCAGAAGAGAAGGATTTAGGGGTCGTGATTTCTGACAGTCTCAAAATGGGTGAGCAGTGTGGTCGGGCAGTAGGAAAAGCAAGTAGGATGCTTGGCTGCATAGCTAGAGGTATAACAAGCAGGAAGAGGGAGATAGTGATCCCCTTATATAGAGCGCTGGTGAGACCACATTTGGAGTACTGTGTTCCGTTCTGGAGACCTCAAAAAGATATTGACAACATTGAACGGGTCCAAAGACGGGCTATAAGAATGGTGGAAGGTCTTAAGCATAAAATATATCAGGAAAGACTTAATGAACTCAATCTGTATAGTCTGGAGGACAGAAGGAAAAGGGGGGACATGATCGAAACATTTAAATATGTCAAAGGGTTAAATAAAGTTCAGGAGGGAAGTGTTTTTAATAGGAAAGTGAACACAAGAACAAGGGGACACAATCTGAAGTTAGTTGGGGGAAAGATCAAAAGCAACGTGAGAAAATATTATTTCACTGAAAGAGTAGTAGATCCTTGGAACAAACTTCCAGCAGATGTGGTTGGTAAATCCACAGGAACTGAATTTAAACATGCCTGGGATAAACATATATCCATTGTAAGATAAAATGCAGGAAATAGTATAAGGGCAGACTAGATGGACCATGAGATCTTTTTCTGCCGTCAGTCTTCTATGTTTATATGTTTCTAGTATTCGTATTCGTATTCGTATTCTATTTGTATTCGTATTCATATTATCATTATCATTATTATTGTGGTTATTATCATTGTGGTTATTGCTGTTGTTGTTATTATTATTTATTAGATTTATATGCCACCCCTCTCCGAGGACTTGGGGTGGCTTACAACACATAAAAAGAATAGTATACATCAAGATAAAATTTAATTTAGATTAAAAATTACATTTAAAAACTAAAAAACCTATTAAAATACACCCACACCCATTCAAACAAACCCACTATACATTCATTGCCCAGGGAGCTGAGACCTAATTGACCCAAGCTTGGCAGCATAGGTGAGTCTTTCGATTCTTTCAAAAGTCGAGGAGGGTGGGGGAAACACGAATCTCCAGGAGGAGCTGATTCCAGAGAGCCAGGGCCCCCACAAAGAAGGTCCTGCTAAGCGATATTGTCTGGTTGACGGGACCTGTAGGAGGCCAACTCTGTGGGACCTAACCAGATGTTGGGACTCATGCGGCAGAAGGCGGTCCCGTAAGTAATCTGGTCTGATGCCATGTAGGGCTTTATAGATCATCACCAACACTTTGAATTGAGTCCGGAAACCAATTGGCAGCCAAAGTAGAGTGTTGCCGTCAGTCTTCTATGTTTCTATGTTTCTATTAGATTTGTATGCCGCCCCTCTGCGGAGACTCGGAGCGGACTGTTGCAATATCTAAGGGGCTGCTACAAGGTAGAGGGAGTCCACCTATTCTCCAAAGTATCCCAAGGCAGGACAAGAAGCAAAGAATGGAAACTAATCAAGGAGAGAAGCAATCTAGAATTAAGGAGAAATTTCCTGACAGTTAGGACAATGAATCAGTGGAACAGAAGTTGCCTCTAGAAGCTGTGAATGCTCCAACACTGGTAGTTTTTAAGAAGATGTTGGATAGCCATTTGTCTGAAGTGGTGTGGGGTTTCCTGCCTAAGCAGGGGGTTGGACTAGAAGACCTCCAAGGTCCCTTCCAACTCTGTTATTCTTCAAATCCTCCAAAGAACAAGAAGATGAAGCTGATTCGTTCTACCTTGGGAGCATCTCAACCACCAACATTATGTAAGCATAGAAACATAGAAGACTGACGGCAGAAAAAAGACCTCATGGTCCATCTATACTCTTCCCTGTATTTTATCTTAGGATGGATACATGTTTATCCCAGGCATGTTTCAATTCAGTTCCTGTGGATTTACCAACCACGTCTTCTGGAAGTTTGTTCCAAGCATCTACGACTCTTTCAGTCAAATAATATTTCCTCATGTTGCTTCTGATCTTTCCCCCAACTAACTTCAGATTGTGTCCCCTTGTTCTTGTGTTCACTTTCCTATTAAAAACACTTCCCTCCTGAACCTTATTTAACCCTTTAAGATATTTAAATGTTTCAATCATGTCCCTCCTTTCCCTTCTGTCCTCCAGACTATACAGGTTGAGTTCATTAAGTCTTTCCTGATAGGTTTTATGCTTAAGACCTTCCACCATTCTTGTAGCCCGTCTTTGGACCCGTTCAATTTGATCAATCTCTTTTTGTAGGTGAAGTCTCCAGAACTGGACACAGCATTCCAAATGGGGTCTCACCAGCGCTCTATATAGCGGGATCACAATCTCCCTCTTCCTGCTTATCATTTTTAAAATTTATTTGTTTGTTTTGTCAAGAACATATTGGAGGTATGTAAAGATATAATAATATGTATATACATGATACTAGGAAAAAATATAAAGAAACATTAGGACACCCACCTCTGTCGTCAGGCATGGGGAAATTGATTCCCCTGGGCTGTTTCCACTTTATGTATGGTCTGTATGAGATGTATGATTGTTTTTTATATTCAGGGTTTTAAATTGTTTTAATGTATTGGATTTGTACTGTTTCTTGTTGTGAGCCGCTCCGAGTCTATAATAATAATAATAATAATAATAATAAGTGAAATAAGAAGATCTGAAAATTGAGCTGCAATGACTCTGGCATAAGCCAGTGAAAGTGGTGCCAGTGGTACTTGGCACGCTGGGCACAGTGCCAAAGGATCTCAGCGGACATTTGAAAACCATCGGAATTGACAAAATCTCCATTTGTCAATTGCAAAAGGCCGCTTTACTGGGATCAGCACACATAATTCACCGCTACATCAGGCAGTCCTAGGTGCTTGGGAAGCGCCCGACTGGTGATGAAATACGAAATCCAGCATAGTGATCTCGTTTGCTGTGTTGTATTGACATAATAATAATAATAATAATAATAATAATAATAATAATAATAATAATGACTGACCGAATTCTGAAGCATAACACACCAGACATTGTGATCTTGGAGAAAAAGAAAGTATGGATCATTGACATCGCAATCCCAGGAGACAGCAGAATTGAGGAGAAGCAGCTAGAGAAATTAGTGAAATATGAAGATCTAAAAATCGAGCTGCAACGACTCTGGCATAAGCCAGTGAAAGTGGTCCCAGTGGTAATTGGCACGCTGGGCGCAGTACCAAAGGATCTCAGTGGACATTTGAAAACCATCGGAATTGACAAAATCTCCATCTGTCAATTGCAAAAGGCCGCTTTACTGGAATCGGCAAACATAATTCGCCGCTACATCACGCAGTCCTAGGTGCTTGGGAAGCGCCCGACTGGTGATGAAATACGAAATCCAGCATAGTGATCTCGTTTGCTGTGTTGTACTGACATAATAATAATAATAATAATAATAATAATAATAATAATAATAATAATAATAATAATAAGACAGGGAATGGAAGGCACTCGACTGCAGGAGCCAAAACCACCCCCAGAATTAGACCTCAATGCAACCTGACCTCATTTTTCTCTTGGCTATTTTTGTTATGTTTGCATGTACGCACATATATACAAAGTCACACACATTATATGCTTGGAGGCCTTCTGTCCGAAGCTTCAGAGCCTCTAGATTCTTAATCTTTCCTTCCTCTATTGCTGGTGGTATTTTGTTTTGTGTGTGTTTTTTTTAAACCTTCCAGTAAAAACATTCTGGTGATGACGAGCTTAGACAGAAACAAACAAACAAACAAAAAACCACAAAACATGCCAGGAGCATTTTAGCTACTCAAGAAAAAAAACAGTGCTTTTCTTGTCTAGTAAACAATGAATCTATAATGGGAGTTCGTTTCTCCACCCGGGTGGAAAGCTTGCTGATTTTGCAAGCCTTCTGGATGGTACGTTTGCACATGTGGCTTTATTTTTTTTAATTTTAATTTTTATTTTTATTTCCCTCTGGTCTCCCTTCCTCCAAGGAAGTTGAATCGAAGAGTCACTGAATCAATCTGGAATTTGCCTATTGTTTTATATCGCTTGAGAGTTCTCCTTGAAAGCCACCGTGGATTATTTGGGTGACTCTTTTTGTTGGAAGAAATATAAAATAGAATAGGATTTTTTTAAAATAATAATAAAATATAATCTTTATTGGAGATAAATTGGGTAGGGGATACAAAAAGCAAAAGGACTATGTAAATGTTAGTACAAATTTATATGGATTTAGAATATACAGTTATAAAATGAAATAGAATAGACCAGAATAGAATAGAATTTTTATTGGCCAAGTGTGATTGGACACACAAGGAATTTGTCTTGGTGCATATGCTCTCAGCGTATATACATTTGTCAAGAATCATGTGGTACGACACTTAATGATTGTCATAGGGGTCAAATAAGCAATGAAGAAGCAATATTAATAAAAATCTTAGGATATGAGCAACAAGTTACAGTCATACAGTCAACATGGGAGGAAATGGGTGATAGGAATGATGAGAAAAACTAGTAGAATAGAAGTGCAGGTTTAGTAGAAAGTCTGACAGTGTTGAGGGAATTACAGTATTTGTTTAGTAGAGTGATGGTGTTCGGAAAAAAACTGTTCTTGTGTCTAGTTGTCTTGGTGTGCAGTGCTCTGTAGTGACATTTTGAGGGTAGGAGTTGAAACAATTTGTGTCCAGGATGTGAGGGGTCAGTAAATATTTTCCCCGCCCTCTTTTTGACTCGTGCAGTCTACAGGTCCTCAATGGAAGGCAGGTTGGCAGCCATTGTTTTTTCTGCAGTTCTGATTATACACACTTACATAAGGGAAGAAAATGAAGAGGAAAAGCTAAAGAGAGAGAAAGAAAAAGAGAGAAAAGGGGGAGAAAGAAAGAAGAAGAAGAAATAAAAATAAAAAAAGAAGAAGAAAGGAAGAAGAAATGATAAATTCTTTATTGGCCAAGTATAATTGGACACACAAGGGATTTGTCTTTGGTGGATATGCTCTCAGTGTGCATAAAAGAAAATATACATTTGTCAAGAATCATGAGGAACAACATTTAAGGATTGTCATAGGATACAAATAAGCAATCAAAGAATAGACTAGAGGGAGGGAGGGAGGAAAAAAAGAAAGAAAAAAGAAAGAAGGAAGGAAGGAAGGATGGAAAAAAGAAAGAAATAAGGAAGTGAGGGAGGGAAGGAAAAAAGAAAGAAGGGCGGGGGAGGGAGGGAAGAAAGAAAGAAGGAAAGAAGGAAGGAAGGAAGGAAGTGAGGGAGGGAAGGAAAAAAGAAAGAAGGGCGGGGGAGGGAGGGAAGAAAGAAAGGAAGAGGGAGGAAGGAAGGAAGGAATGAAGGAAAGGTTTCTTCAGAGAAACATGAATACCGCTAAAGATTTTTAGACGTTTCCAAACCTGAACTCTTTCTCCTCTTACATCAAATCAGAAAAAGAAAACTCATCAACTAAATGCCATTTAATAGATTAGTATAATGGCATTTCAACCAGAAGTACAAAATTCTCAAGGCCAAAGCGTTCCACTAAAAGGTTATAAGGGCTCTTGGGAGCTCCTGGAAACTTAGTTATTGAATTGTAGCTTTCAGTGTTACCCCCCAAAAAAGGGAGAGGTTATTTTATCATTTCTTTTTTTCTCTCTCTCTCTCTTTTACTTTCATTAGGAGGCCATTTGCTGGAATTAATTAATGTAAAATGTTAATTAATTCCATGTCAGTTTCGCAGAAGCCCTAATTTAGTTCCAAGAATCAGATTGCTGAAAGAACCCTGGAGGCCATCAAAATCCAATCTCTACTCAATGCGGGAACCCAAGTTGAGCCGTCTCCAACAGATGGCTGATCTGGTTTGGCTTGGAGCTACCTAGCAGAGGAGACTCCTGCCATCTCCTTGGTACATGGGTTCCATTTCTGTTCTGTCGGGCTCTCTGGTAGAATCCTCCCAAAAATGCACAGATACAATTTCAGACACGCGCACGTTTGAAAATTCAAAACAATGTTCTGTATACCAAAAAATGCAAATAAACTAAGCCCTCTTTTTGTATAGCAAAGAGCACTCGTCTCCAAACAAACTGGTAATTTGTACAAGTTCCTTATCAGTTCTGAGATACTTAGCTTGCAGCTGTGAGGCAATTCACAGTCCTTCTTCTTTCACAAAGTGAAACACACTTTGCTCTGGTTTAGTTTCAAAGCGGGGGAAAATCAGCACACAAAAGGTCAAAGTCAGTAAAGCAGTCACGAAACACAACGATCAGATAATCCTCCACCATGGCCAAACCCACAGGCTGCTATTCATAGCAGCCTCACTAATGACCACAGCCCCACCCAACCACAGGTGGCCTCATTTTCTTTGATAATAATCTCTCAGTTGTTGCTGCCTATGCATCGTTCTCCGCATGCGTGGCTGTATCATTAACTCTTGTTCCGAATCCAAGGAGGAGCTAGATAATTGATCTCCTTCTGAGCTGTCTGCCACACTCTCCTCCTCCCTGTCACTCATGTCTTCTTGGTCAGAGGAGCCTTCATCATCAGATTCCACCGGGGGCAAAACAGGCCTGCAGCATGGGGATATCTCCCCCACATCCACAGTCCCTGGGGCAGGAGCAGGGCCAGAGCTAACTACAACACATTCCTTCATGTGTGCCTCCATGGATGTTCGGAAGCAAAAAAACCCACTGAAGGTTGCTGAAATCTCTCTCGTGCACACATCTTCTCGCAAGATATCACTTCCTGCACATCCACAGAAGCCAAATTTTACTCGGACACATGCGCCCAATTGCTGATCATCCCGAGTTGTATACTTATCGTCATTTTTGCTACCAAAACAGTGTAGCCCATACTGGGTAGCCACCCATTCCTGCTCAACACCAAGTCAAAGTGAGCCATCTCTAAAAAGGCAGGAAGGATATATTAGTATTAGTATTAGTATTATTAGCAGTGTGGTCGGGCAGTAGGAAAAGCAAGTAGGATGCTTGGCTGCATAGCTAGAGGTATAACAAGCAGGAAGAGGGAGATTGTGATCCCCTTATATAGAGCGCTGGTGAGACCACATTTGGAGTACTGTGTTCAGTTCTGGAGACCTCACCTACAAAAAGATATTGACAAAATTGAACGGGTCCAAAGACGGGTTACAAGAATGGTGGAAGGTCTTAAGCATAAAACGTATCAGGAAAGACTTAAGGAACTCAATCTGTAGAGTCTGGAGGACAGAAAGAAAAGGGGGGACATGATCGAAACATTTAAATATGTGAAAGGGTTAAATAAGATCCAGGAGGGAAGTGTTTTTAATAGGAAAGTGAACACAAGAACAAGGGGACACAATCTGAAGTTAGTTGGGGGAAAGATCAAAGGCAACGTGAGAAAATATTATTTTACTGAAAGAGTAGTAGATCCTTGGAACAAACTTCCAGCAGACGTGGTTGGTAAATCCATAGTAACTGAATTTAAACATGCCTGGGATAAACATATATCCATCCTAAGATAAAATACAGAAAATAGTATAAGGGCAGACTAGATGGACCAGGAGGTCTTTTTCTGCCGTCAGTCTTCTATGTTTCTATGTTTCTAGTATTCGTATTCTATTCGTATTCGTATTCATATTATCATTTTCATTATTATTGTGGTTATTATCATTGTGGTTATTGCTGTTGTTGTTATTATTATTTATTAGATTTATATGCCACCCCTCTCCGAGGACTTGGGGTGGCTTACAACACATAAAAAGAATAGTATACATCAAGATAAAATTTAATTTAGATTAAAAATTACATTTAAAAACTAAAAAACCTATTAAAATACACCCACATCCATTCAAACAAACCCACTATACATTCATTACCCAGGGAGCTGAGACCTAATTGACCCAAGCTTGGCAGCATGGGTGAGTCTTTCGATTCTTTCAAAAGTCGAGGAGGGTGGGGGAAACACGAATCTCCAGGAGGAGCTGATTCCAGAGGGCCGGCCCCCCCCACAAAGAAGGTCCTGCCAAGCGATATTGTCTGGTTGACGGGACCTGTAGGAGGCCAACTCTGTGGGACCTAACCAGATGTTGGGACTCATGCGGCAGAAGGCAGCCCCGTAAGTAATCTGGTCTGATGCCATGTAGGGCTTTATAGATCATCACCAACACTTTGAATTGAGTCCGGAAACCAATTGGCAACCAGTGCAGAGTGTTGGAGAGATATAGTTTCCAAGTCCTTCCCATGTTCAATGCTTACCTGCTACTGGTGCACAATAACACACGACTAACCTGCCTCTACTGCTTTTCGCACAATTATTACATCTCGGCTGATACGAAGACGGGCTGCATTATCACTTCAAAATGAATTACTAATAAATGTTGTCTGATTATTTTTCCCCCTCCTGCTCCTCCCAATCCACAATCCATCATTCAGACAACCGCTGGAAACATCCTTCATATTGTGGTTATTAGAACCGGGGAGTTATTCTAATTAGTTGTGGGTGGGTGTGTATTTACGAGCACCGAGGAAGAACTCACGGCGAGGTGTTATTTCTGCTCTTCCCATCAGAAGTCTTGCAAACCCAGAGCAGTTATCTTTTAATAAGCAAAACTGACATTTGAGGACATAAAATAGCAGTCTCGGCCTTTCCTACGGAGGGCTGTTGAGCTGTTTTCTCTCCCCTCTAAAATTTACGGTTGTATTACCGTCTTAATTGTCTTTTCAGGGTGTACTCAATTACAAAATTAGAATCCTTATCTCCTCCAAGCAGCCATCTCCTCAGCAGGACCCCATAAAACGGGGAAAACCGACTCTAAAGAACATTGCTCAACTGTCTATCTTTTCTCTCCTTTAAAATAGTTGCCTTCAAAGCCCAGAGGGGAAGAAAGGTAAGGCCACAAGCTGGCCTAGGAAGGAACTGATTGAACTATCCATGGTTTCTTCCAAAAATAAATAGGTTGCCTCGGGTTTGGCTTCAACAGGCCAATGGGATGGGATGAAGATGGTGGTGTAGGCAACATGACCCCACGACCAACTTCTTCAAATGGACCAAGAAGCCATGGATTTCAGAGCCCTATGGACCACTCATGACTGGCTTATCAAACCAACTTAATTTAATTTATTTGACTTATATGCCACCCAATCCCATGGGACTTAAAGAAATCCAATACAGCGGTACCACTACCTAAGAATGCCTCTACTTATGAACTTTTCTAGATAAGAACCGGGTGTTCAAGATTGTTTTGACTCTTCTCAAGAACCATTTTCCACTTACAAACCCGAGCCTTCAGAACTGTAACCGGAAAAGGCGGGGAGAAGCCTCCGTGGGGCCTCTCTAGGAATCTCCTGGGAGGAAACAGGGCCGGAAAAGGCAGGGAGAAGCCTCCGTGGGGCCTCTCTAGGAATCTCCTGGGAGGAAACAGGGCCTCCACCCCCCTTGTGGTTTCCCTAATCACACGCATTTTTTGCTTTTACATTGATGGGAAAAATTGCTTCTTCTTACAAAAGTTTCTACTTAAGAACCTGGTTATGGAACGAATTAAGTTCATAATTTTTTTCATTACTCTCCACACATACAAACCTGCAGTTCAATACAGTACAATAGTTCATATCTATTTCCTTGACTGAGCAGAGTTAGCCTGCAATACTGCCTTTTAACCACTGTGTAGGAAGGAAGGAAGGGAGGGAGGAAGAAAGGAAGGAAGGAAGGGTGGAAAGAAGGGAGGGAAGGAGGGAAGGAGGAAGGAAGGAAGGGAGGGAGGGAGGAAGAAAGGAAGGAAGGGTGGAAAGAAGGGAGGGAAGGAGGGAAGGAGGAAGGAAGGAAGGGAGGGAGGGAGGGAGGAAGAAAGGAAGGAAGGAAGGGTGGAAAGAAGGGAGGGAAGGAGGGAAGGAGGAAGGGAGGGAGGGAGGGAGGGAGGGAGGAAGAAAGGAAGGAAGGAAGGAAGGGTGGAAAGAAGGGAGGGAAGGAGGAAGGAAGGAAGGAAGGTAGGGAGGAAGGAAGGAAGGAAGGGTGGAAAGAAGGGAGGGAAGGAGGGAAGGAGGAAGGAAGGAAGGAAGGATAACCATTAGACTTCTATACCACTTCACAGTGCTTTACAGCCCTCTCTAAGTGGTTTACAGAGTCAGTCTATTGCTCCTAACAATCTGGCTCCTCATTTTACCGACCTTGGAAGGATGGAAGGCCGAGACCACCGTGGAGTCAGTGAGGATCGAACTCCTGGCGATCAGCAGAATTAGCGCCTTCTAACCACTGTGCCCCCATGGTTCTTAGTTATGTCTACTCTTCTTTCCAACATTTTTTCCAATCCTTCCTTTATCTCCCACCCAATCTGCTATTTGAGCTCACCCATTTGCTTTACTTAACAATGAGCTTAGTTGTGTGGAGAAGCCGCCATCTTTAAGATGGAGCCAGAAAAGCCTCTCTGAGGTAAATTTCGTCCTAGTCTAATTCCTGGAAAAAGGACACCGAAGCATCCCACATCTCTTGTTTCCTCTCCTTGACGCCCCCCCCCCTTCCCAACCAATTTCACGGGCCGAATTTAGCTCCCGATCTACCGTGTGTGAGACAACCTGCTCCGAAGCGGTGTTGAGATTGTCGGCATCCAACTCCGTCTTCATTCGAATGCAGCGAAAGCTGGCACCGTGCGCGCGTTTCCAGAGGTAATAGACTGTGAAAAAGGGGAAATTAAATATTAATGCCTACACAAATGACACACTTCATCCATTTCCAACAGCCTTGTTTGAGTCCCCACCTGCTCACCCCCTCCTCCTCTTTCCTCTCCCCCCACCGACCTCAATCTTCCTCTCTTGCTATTTGCATTCCCTCCTCGGGAAACCGCTCAAATAAGATTTGCTTATCCCGTTCCAAAATATGATTATAATACACTTGTAGTTTCGTTACTGTTGGTTGACGGGGTTGGGAGGCTGGGGGGGGGGAGGAGAAAGGGTGCCATGTTGGTTATTTATTAATTTCCGCTCTCCCCCTGCACTCATTTTCATTTTCTATAGCAAGCACACACAAATACCTTCCCTGCAGAATGGTGAATTAATAGACAAAATGCAGCCCCCCGGACCCCAAAAGAGGCGAAATGTTTTTGCAAGTTAATTCACGAAAAAATCTCTTTGCTTCTTCACGGGTTTTTAGCCTCCTTCTGTCTGACGAGGCAAAGTAAAAGAGACTCGGTAAACAAGAAACGGTTATGCCTCTTTATTGCTGATTAATTATGGTTCCGTTGCCCGCTTCCATCTTTAGCTGCTTGGCATGAAGAAGACGCCCTGGGTTAATTTAAAAAAAACACACGCCACCTTCAAACTCCACAACGGTTTAGTCGTAACCCGCTGCAGATTTGTCTCCAGGTTCAACCCCTTGTGAGATTCGTAAAAAATAATAAAGGCAGGTTCCAAATAAATAAATAAAATAACCAAGATACATCTGAAGGCTCGAGGTTATTTTATTTATGCCTCTTTTTATTGTTTTTGCAAATCACTTGAGATGGTGAACATAGCCAATATCCCTCCCTCCTCCTATTTTCCTTACAATTAGCACAAAGTCACCCAGTTGGTTTTCATATCTAAGGCTGGACTAGAATTCACCATCTTCTGGTGATTGGCCCAGAATCACCCAGTTGACTTTCATGCCTAAGACTGTACTATTATTATTATTATTATTATTATTATTATTATTATTATTATTATTATTATTATTTATTGGGTTTGTATGCCGTCCCTCTCCGTAGACTCGGGGCAGCTAACAACAATGATAAAAACAGCATGTAACAATCCAATACTAAAACAACTAAAAACCCTTATTATAAACCAGACATACACACAAACATACCATGCATAACTTGTAATGGCCTAGGGGGAAGGAATATCTCAACTCCCCCATGCCTGGTGGTATAAGTGAGTCTTGAGTAGTTTACGAAAGACAGGGAGGGTGGGGGCAGTTCTAATCTCCGGGGGGAGTTGGTTCCAGAGGGCCGGGCCGCCACAGAGAAGGCTCTTCCCCTGGGGCCTGCCAAACGACCTTGTTTAGTCAACGGGACCCGGAGAAGGCCAACTCTGTGGAACCTTATCGGTTGCTGGGATTCGTGTGGTAGCAGGCAGTTCCGGAGGTACTCTGGTCCAATGCCATGTACGGCTTTAAAGGTCATGACCAACACTTTGAATTGTGACCGGAAACTGATCGGCAGCCAGTGCAAGCCACGGAGTGTTGAAGAAACACAGGCGAATCTTGGAAGCCCCACGATTGCTCTCACGGCCACGTTCTGCACGATCTGAAGTTTCCGAACACTTTTCAAAGGTAGCCCCAGGTAGAGAGCATTGCAGTAATCGAACCTTGAGGTGATGAGGGCATGAGTGACTGTGAGCAATGACCCCCTGTCCAAATAGGGCTGCAACTGGTACACCAAACGAACCTGGGCAAACGCCCTCCTCGCCACAGCCGAAAGATGATGCTCCAATGACAGCTGTGGATCGAGAAGGACACCCAAGTTGCGAACCCTCTCTGAGGGGGTCAGTAGTTCCCCCCCCCCCCCAGGGTAATGGAATGACAGATGGAATTGTCCTTGGGAGGCAAGACCCACAGCCACTCTGTCTTGTCTGGGTTGAGTTTGAGTTTGTTGACACCCATCCAGGCCCCAACAGCCTCCAGGCACCGGCACATCACTTCCACTGCTTCGTTGACTAGAACTCATCATCTTCTAGTGATTGGCCCAAAATCACCCAGTTGACTTTGATGCCTAAGGCTGGACTAGAAATCACCATCTCCTGGTGGTAAGTCCAAAGTCACCTAACTGGCTTTCATGCTTAAGACTGGACTAGAACTCACCATCTCCTAGTGATTGGCCCAGAATCATCCAGTTGACTTTCATGCCTAACGCTAGACTAGAACTCCCCATCTCATGATGATTAGCCCAAAGTCATCTGGCTGTATTTCATGCCACGACTGGACTAGAACTCACAATCTCCCACTTTCAAGCCCGGTGCCTTAACCACTAGACCAAATTGGACTTGCTCTCTCTAGTACATGCATCTCTTTGTCTTATGTGCAGGCAAAGATTCAATCACCCACCTAACTCCTGAACTTCCTAACTAGTCCCATTTCTCTAAATTTGAGGAAACTGATTTCAATCCACGATCAGTTCTAACTGACCTAAGAGACAAGCGACAACTTGCCCAGGTTGTGCTATTGTTCGTAATTAAATTACAGGAACTCTAATGGGAACGGGGAAGAAAGGACAAGCAACGAAGACAGCCCTTCTTCTCCAAAACCAATAATGAAGCCCTATTGCTAGAAAAGTTTGTAAGAAGAAGCAATTTTTCCCATAGGAATCAATGTAAAAGTAAATAATGCAGGCGATTGGGGAAACCACAGGGAGGGTGGAGGCCCTGTTTCCTCCCAGGAGATTCCTAGAGAGGCCCCACGGAGGCTTCTCCCCACCTTTTCCAATCTAGTTTCCTCCCAGGAGATTCCTGGAGAGGCCCCACGGAGGCTTCTCCATGCCTTTTCCAGCCCTGTTTCCTCCCAGGAGATTTCTAGAGAGGCCCCACGGAGGCTTCTCCATGCCTTTTCCAGCCCTGTTTCCTCCCAGGAGATTCCTGGAGAGGCCCCACGGAGGCTTCTCCATGCCTTTTCCAGTCCAGTTTCCTCCCAGGAGATTCCTAGAGAGGCCCCACGGAGGCGTCTCCCCACCTTTTCCAGCCCTGTTTCCTCCCAGGAGATTCCTGGAGAGGCCCCACGGAGGCTTCTCCCTGCCTTTTCCGGTTACAGTTTCAGAGGCTCGGGTTTGTAAGTGGAAAATTGTTCTTGAGAAGAGGCAAAAAAATCTTGAACATCCGATTCTTATCTAGAAAAGTTTGTAAGATATTATGTTAACCACAATAAGTTATGATATGTAAATAATTGAATGGAGTAATTATGGCATAACTGCAAGTATGTCAGGTTATCACAATGTTGTTAATCGATGTATCTTTCTCCCTTTGTACATAATCTCTTTTGTAAATCAATAAAAATTATTTTTCAAAAAAAAAGAAAAGTTTGTAAGTAGAGGCATCCTTAGGTAGAGGTACCACTGTACCTATACACAAACACACACACACCCTCTCTTTTCAATATTAATCTCTCCCCATGGTCTTATCCCTTGGAAAAAAGTTCCATCATTTTGAACCAACGGCTGTTTTGGGCACCTTGAAAATGTTTTTTAAGGCGATCAAAGCAAATGTCATTACTGTAAATCTGTCTCCCCTTGTGACGTCCCGAGCCATAATTTGACTAATATCAGAGAGGCCATAATATAGAATGTGACAGCCTGTTCACAACACAACAAAAGGAAGTTCATCTGAGGTCCGGGCACTTGTGCATTAAAATGAAATGCAACTTGTCTGGAGGACTTTTGGAATGTGATAAGAGCTTACTGGAAAAGAAGTGTTTAAAAATAGTGCAAAGCTGGAATGTTGCTGCAGTCTGGAAGTTAGCAAGTTGAAAAATTGAAAAGCACTAGGTTGGGTGTCTGCAATTGGTGGCTCCAGAGCCGCATGCAGCTCTTTGGGCCCTCTGCTGTGGTTCCCTGTTGGGTTTATCCAATCACTGGCTGGTCTTGCCTCTCAGCCTCCCTTCCCAGTCACTCCTTGCCTGGCCTTGGAACGTAAGTCTCCTGGTTATCTTCTCAGGCCAATTCTCTGTTGACAAAAACTTCAGAAGTGAAGGATTTAGGCGTCGTGATTTCAAAAGACCAAGACAGTGGGTCCTGCAGGAGGGGTTTAATTTTGTATTTGTGGCCACCAACTTGTCTTTTTTTTTTTAACACACACAGACAACAAATGTAAAATAATGTACTTGGGGAAAAGGAATCCTCAATCTGAGTATTGTATTGGCAGTTCTGTGTTAGCAAAAACTTCAGAAGAGAAAGATTTAGGGGTCGTGATTTCTGACAGTCTCAAAATGGGTGAACAGTGCGGTCAGGCAGTAGGGGAAACAAGCAGAATGCCTGGCTGCATAGCTAGAGGTATAACAAGCAGGAAGAGGGAGATTGTGATCCCGCTGTATAGAGCACTGGTGAGACCCCATTTGGAATACTGTGTCGAGTTCTGGAGACCTCACCTACAAAAATTTATTGTTCAAATTGAATAGGTCCAAAGACGGGCTACAAAAATGGTGAAAGGTCTTAACATAAAACGTATCAGGAAAGACTCAATGGACTCAATCTGTATAGTCTGGAGGACAGAAGGGAAATAGGGGGACATGATGGAAACATTTAAATCGGTGAAAGGGTTAAATAAGGTCCAGGAGGGAAGTGTTTTTAATAGGAAGGAGAACCCAAGAACAAGGGGGCACAATCGGAGGTTAGTTGGGCGAAAGATCAGAAGCAATGTGAGAAAATATTATTTTACTGAAAGAGTAGTAGCTGCTTGGAACAAACTTCCAGGAGACATGGTTGGTAAATCCACAGAAACTGAATGTAAACATGCCTGAGATAAACATATATCCATCCTAAGATAAAATACAGGAAATAGTATAAGGGCAGACTAGATGGACCAGGAGGTCTTTTTCCGCCGTCAATCTTCTATATTTCTATGTTTCAATAGCATTTAGACTTATATACCACTTCACAGTGCTTTACTAATTAATAGTTGTTTATTATTATTATTATTATTATTATTATTATTATTATTATTATTTATTAGATTTTTATGCCGCCCCTCTCCGCAGACTATTGGTTGATTACTTTCACCATTGGAAAGTTCTTTTAATAGGAAAGTGAACACAAAATGTTGTTGTGGGGAAAATGAGAGGTGGAAGGTGCGTGCAACATGTTCACCATCTTGAATTATTTGCAAAAGCAATAAAGGAGGGGTATAAATAAAGAAGGAAATAAAGGACTGTGGGCCTCCGCAGCACCGTGGATGGAGAATTAATGAGTAATGGATGAAGGTCACGTAGTGCCACCACGACATTATCTCATAAAGTTACATGCAGCTAAGAAGTCGGCTGCTTTTGTCTTTGTACCATGACAACGGTGATTAATTCAATCTTCCTTTGCTTAAAAACATGAATAACAATCACACCTGTTTTCGGATTCTAAATCCATGTTTATGCATTCATCTCCCGATAATTTTATCTGCGTATCGCACCCAAGGATTATCTGTTTACAAGCTCGATTGCGGTTGCTCTGCGACAACGCAAAAGGCAAATACTGAAAAGTGTTCCTAGGGTCCTTTTCAGATAAACAAAGTTGGAAGGGGCCTTGTAGGTCATCTAGTCCAGACCCTTCCTGAGCAGGAGGCCCTCTACCGGTGATGGCGAACCTTTTTTCCCTTGGGTGCCAAAAGAGTGTGTTTTATACAATGTTGCCTCCCCACTTTTCCCAACTTGTGTATGTTCTGTCGGGCTGTCTGATAGGAGCCTCCCGAAAATTCAAGGATACAAATTTCAGACACACACACGTTTGAAAATTCAACACAATGTTCTTTATCTCAAAAGTCAAAATAAACTAAGCACTCTTTTTGTATTGCAAAGAGCACTCTTCCCAAAACAACCAGGTAGTCTGTACAATTTCCCTTAAGCAGTCATTAAGTACTTAGCTAGCAGCTGTGGAGAAACTTCACACCCCTTCTTCTTCCAACGAAGGGAGACACACACACACGTTGCTCTGCTTTGGTTTCAAAGGCGTGAAAAAGCAACAAAGTCCAGCACACAAGATTCCTGACGAAACTGCAACAGATATTCTTCCACAATGGCCAAACCCACATGCTGTTATTTATAGCAGCAGCCCTAATTACTGGAGCCCCACCCAAACACAGGTGGCCTCCCTTATTTCCTGTAATATGTTCTCACTTGGTCTCTTCTACGCATAATTCTGCGCTTGCGTGGGTCCAAAATGTCATCATCTGAAGTTATAGAAGATAAGGAAGATTGACTGCCTTGGCTGTGTGCCAAGCCCTCCTCTGCCGAGTCACTCCCACCTTCCTCTTCGTCCGAGGAAACTAAACTCTGAACTGATTCTGTTGGCAATAACACAGGCCTGTGACATGTTGAAGTTTCCCCTGCATCCACCTCCCCATTCCCTGGGGCAGGAGCTGGGCCAGAGCCAACCACAACAGTGTAGATTCTCAATGTATGTAGAACAGAACAGAACAGTGTGAATGGACACACAAGGAATTTGTCTTGGTGCGCATGCTCTCAGTGTACATAAAAGAAAAGATACGTTGGTCAAGAATCGTATGGTAGAACACAATGATAGTCTATTCTATTCTTATTTTTTTATTTATTATTAGAGTTGAAAGGGACCTTGCAGATCATCAAGTCCAACCCCCTGCTCAAGCAGGAAACCCTACACCACCACCCAACCAGGTGGTATTCTAATTTTCTTTTGAATGTGTTGAGTGATGCAATATTTACAACTCCCGCTGGCAGACTGTTCCACTGGTTGATCACTTTCACCATTGGAAAGTTCTAACTTATTTCCAGGTTGAATCTCTCCCTGGTCAGTTTCCATCTGTTGCTCCTGGTCTGGCCCTCTGGTGCCCTGGAAAATAGTAGTACTCCCTCCTCTATGTGGCAACCCCTCAAATATCATGTCTCCTCTGGCTTCCCTTTTTGCTAGACTCCCCATGCCCAGGGGTTCCAGCAACCTCTCTTCGTAGGTCTTGGTTTCCAGTCCCTTTATCATTCTGGTTGCTCTTTTCTGTACTTTCTCTAGAGTTTCAATGTCCTTTTTATAGTGGGGTGACCAAAATTGAATGCAGTACTCTAGGTGACTAGGGCATTATATAGTGGTATTAATGCCTCCTTAGTCTTGGAGGGTATCCTCCCGTTGATTCTATTCTATTCTATTCTATTCTCCGTGGCTTGCATTGGCTGCCGATCAGTTTCCGGTCACAATTCAAAGTGTTGGTCATGACCTTTAAAGCCCTACATGGCAATGGACCAGATTACCTCCGGAACCGCCTGCTACCGCGCGAATCCCAGCGACCGATAAGGTCCCACAGAGTTGGCCTTCTCCGGGTCCCGTCGACTAAACAATGTCGTTTGGCGGGCCCCAGGGGAAGAGCCTTCTCTGTGGCAGCCCCGGCCCTCTGGAACCAACTCCCCCCGGAGATTAGAACTGCCCCCACCCTCCCTGTCTTTCGTAAACTACTCAAGACTCATTTATACCGCCAGGCATGGGGGAGTTGAGATAGCTCTTCCCCCTAAGCCATTACAAGTTATGCATGGTATGTTTGTGTGTATGTTTGGTTTTATAATAGGGGTTTTTAGTTGTTTTTATTATTGGATTGTACATGTTGTGTTTATTATTGTTGTTAGCCTCCCCGAGTCTGCGGAGAGGGGTGGCATACAAATCCAATAATTTATAGAAACATAGAAACATAGAAGACTGACTGCAGAAAAAGACCTCATGGTCCATCTAGTCTGCCCTTATACTATTTCCTGTATTTTATCTTACAATGGATATATGGTTATCCCAGGCATGTTTAAATTCAGTTACTGTGAATTTAAACATGCCTGGGATAAACATATATCCATTGTAAGATAAAATACAGGAAATAGTATAAGGGCAGACTAGATGAACCATTCTTATTATTATTATTCTATTCTATTCTATTCTTCCATTCCATTCTATTCCACTCTCTACTCTACTCTACTCTACTCTACTCCTAATATTTTACCGAATTATCTCCTCACCCAAAATACACAAAGCAAGAAACATAAACCTTGAAAATATGACTGTCTTCCTACACTGGGACAGATGGAATCCAGATATGGTTGGTGCTTCCAAGCGACAGTCTGATGGAAAACGGGATTCTTCACTCCGTATTTTGAAATGGACGGGCCCTATTTTGCCAACCCAAGTCCACCTTTCTGCCTGTTCCTCATTTCTTCAAGTCTTCAAGTGGTTCCATGCAACATGATTCAGCAGAAACGTCGGGAAACCATCGCCCGCATTTCCACGTTGTCGCAGAAGATCGAATGCTTTCTCAATTTGATGTCTTTGGCTGGATGAATCCAAGATGTTCTGCACTGCACCCTGGCTCTCTTAATTACAGATTGGGAAAAGCGATACCTTGACAGCCTATAAATAAGGGAAAGATAAGAAAGCGACAACCTTGTTCGCGACCTCTATTCCGCGGAGAAACACTTACGGGATCAATAGCTAGAATCAGCATTTTTTGAATTCTAATGAAACTCTGGATGCTTAGGCTAATTTTGGACATACCATATGCTAATGTTGGTGGTCTGCTTCTCTTTCGGAGTGGGGGCATTCCCACTCCACACCCCCGATTCATGCCATTCTTCAAAGCCTTCTTCTCCAAAGGTCTCGCCTTGATGGAGACCATGGCAAATAATTCAGGCTCCAGTTCTTGGACTCCCAAGATAAGATCTGGGGGAAACTGATATAAATGGCTGGAACAGTAAAAATACCTACAAAATCTGAAAGACACAAACAAACAGTATCTCAGTATTGAAGACACACAAAATAATCAGGCCTTACCAACAATCAATGGAACCAAAATTCTTTCCAACATATCCATTCTTGTTGTTGTTGTTGTTGTTGTTGTTCTTCTTCTTCTTCTTCTTCTTCTTCTTCTTCTTCTTCTTCTTCTTATTATTATTATTATTATTATTATTATTATTAATCAGCTAACATTGGAACACCATCTTTCGGCTGTGGCGAGGGGGGCGTTTGCCCAGGTACGTCTGGAGCACCAGTTGCGGCCCTATTTGGACAGGGGGTCATTGCTCACAGTCGCTCATGCCCTCATCACCTCGAGGTTCGATTACTGCAACGCTCTCTACATGGGGCTGCCTTTGAAAAGTGTTTGGAAACTTCAGATCGTGCAGAATGCGGCCGCGAGAGCCATCGTGAGGCTTCCCAGATTTGCCCACGTTTCTACAACACTCCGTGGCCTGCCCTGGTTGCCGATCAGTTTCCGGTCACAATTCAAAGTGTTGGTTATGACCTTTAAAGCCCTACATGGCACTGGACCAGAATACCTCCGGAACCGCCTGCTACCGCACGAATTCCAGTGACCGATAAGATCCCACAGAGTCGGCCTTCTCCAGGTCCCGTCTACTAACTAAACAATGTTGTTTGGCGGGCCCCAGGGGAAGAGCCTTCTCTGTGGCGGCCCCGGCCCTCTGGAATCAACTCCACCCGGAGATTAGAACTGCCCCCACCCTCCCTGTCTTTCGTAAGCTCCTCAAGACCCACCTATATTGCCAGGCATGGGGGAACTGAGACACCTCCCCCAGGCTTTTATACTTTATGTTTGGTATGTATGTGTTGTTTGATTTTAAAGGATAGACATATAAATGTTATATGTCTTTTTCTCTTTTAATATTAGATTTGTTCCACTGTAACATTGTTTTTTATTATTTATTTATTTATTTATTTATTTATTATTTGGATTTGTATGCCGCCCCTCTCCGAAGACTCGGGGCGGCATACAAATCCAATATTGTTGTGAGCCGCCCCGAGTCTTCGGAGAGGGGCGGCATACAAATCTAATAAATAATAATAATAATAATAATAATAATAATAATAATAATAATAATAATTATTATTATTATTATTATTATTATTATTATTATTATTATTATCTTGGACTATCCCTAGCAGATGTTTTCTGATTTAGAAACTCACTTCTTTCTCTTCGACAACTCCTTTCAACTTTAAAACTTTTCTTTTCTTTCTGGCTAGATTCTTGATATTGATGAAATTGAGTTGGCATTCTCTGGAGAGGCACAACGTTATTAAAGCAGTTAACCTAGCTTGGCTGTAGCTATCAATTAAAACCTTTCATTTACACTATGCAAGGCTGATAGCTTACTTGAAGTTCAAGGTTTTTTTAATGGGATGTTAATTGAGTACACCTGCAGTTGCCTAAAACTTTCATGAACAATTAAGTACAATCACTGCAAATTTTGCTCGCTGTCTTTGCCAGATACCCAAAATATTTCTGCCTCACGAATCACAGCGACCAGTTAGGTCCCACAGAGTGGGCCTTCTCCGGGTCCCGTCGACTAAACAATGCCGTTGGGCGGGACCCAGGGGAAGAGCCTTCTCTGTGGCGGCCCCAGCCCTCTGGAAACAACTCCCCCCAGAGATTAGAATTGCCCCCACCCTCCTCACCTTTCATAAGCTCCTTAAAACCCACCTCTGCCATCAAGCATGGGGGAACTGAGATATTCTTTCCCCCTAGGACTCTACAATTTATGCATGGTATGTTTGTATGTATGTTTGGTTTTATAAATAAGGGTGTTTTTTTTTGTTTTAGTACTGGATTGTTACATGCTGTTTTTATCACTGTTGTTAGCCGCCCCGAGTCCATGGAGAGGGGCGGCATACAAATCCAATAAATAAATAAATAAATAAAAATAAATAAAAATTTCGTGGGGTAAAATTCAGCAGGATACATTGGGGTGGTAGAAATTTTCAAACTTTGTTGATTGATCCTCTTTCTTGTTATTTTTATATGTTAACTTCCCTCTTAATTTGGCCATGCAATGTTTTTCAATTAAGATATCTCTCCTGCTTGGTATGTTTTAGCAGCTGAATAATAGGTTCGGATTATAGTGTATCTGAATTTCGAGGGTTTGTAGGAAAGTGAACCCAAGAACAAGGGGGCACAATCTGAGGTTAGTTGGGGGGAAGATCAGAAGCAACGTGAGAAAATATTATTTTACTGAAAGAGTAGTAGATGCTTGGAACAAACATCCGGCAGACGTGGTTGGTAAATCCACAGTAACTGAATTTAAACATGCCTGGGATAAGCATAGATGCATTCTATTCTGTCGGGCTCTCTGGTAGACTCCTCCCAAAAATTCACAGGTACAAATTTCAGACTCAGACACGTTTGAAAATTCAAAACAATGTTCTTTATAATGAAAATTCACTTAAACTAAGCCCTCTTTTAGTATAGCAAAGAGCACTCGTCTCCAAACAAACTGGTAATTTGTACAAGTCCCTTATCAGTTCTGTGATACTTAGCTTGCAGCTGTGGGGCAATTCACAGTCCTTCTTCTTTCACAAAGTGAAACACCCTTTGCCCTGGTTTAGTTTCAAAGCGGGGGAAAATCAGCACACAAAAGGTCAAAGTCAGTAAAGCAGTCATGAAACACAACGATCAGATAATCCCCCACAATGGCCAAACCCACAGGCTGCTCTTTATAGCAGCCTCACTAATCACCACAGCCCCACCCAACCACAGGTGGCCTCGTTTTCTTTGATAATAATCTCTCCATTGTTGCTGCCTATGCATCGCTCTCCGCATGCGTGGCTGTATCATTAACTCTTGTTCTGAATCCAAGGAGGAGCTAGATAATTGATCTCCTTCTGAGCTGTCTGCCCCACTCTCCTCCTCCCTGTCACTCATGTCTTCTTGGTCAGAGGAGCCTTCATCAGCAGATTCCACCAGGGGCAAAACAGGCCTGCAGCATGTGGATGTCTCCCCCACATCCACAGTCCTTGGGGCAGGAGCTGGGCTAGAGCTAACCACAACACATCCTAAGATAAAATACAGGAAATAGTATAAGGGCAGACTAGATGGACCATGAGGTCTTTTTCTGCCATCAATCTTCTATGTTTCTATGAAGGTCCTTGTTGCCCAGATATCCTTCCATTCCCAAAACTAAACTGGAAAATGATCTGAGCTTGATGGCTTGCCAATTCCGAGATGAACTGACCCATTCTGTATCTTCCAGGCTAATATGCATAATGGAAGGTCATTTTCCTTAGGTTTCGAGACCTCTAGAAATTGAATAATATCCTGTTGTTTTTAATGACTTGAGTAATTTCCATTAGGTAGTTCTATAAATTGAATAAATGTAATTAAATTAAAAGGAAGCATATTAGGGTAGATTAAACAGAGAAGGGTGTTCATTGTAAGGAGGAAGTTCCGAAAATACACATTTAAAATAGCAATTTAAAAAGACTTAAAAACAAACAAGAACAAAAATGAAAGACAATACACCAGCTAATGGGGAAACGGAATCGGGTATCTGCAGCTAACCAGCAATGGAAAAAAAGCCGCTTTACTGAATTGTCAATTTAATAGCTAAAACCCAACCAAATATCTCTGAAATCATTGATTTCAGATGTTGGTTGGAACCCTAATGGTATTAGGAGTCTGCGGAGAGGGGCGGCATACAAATCTAATAAATTATTATTATTATTATTATTATTATTATTATTATTATTATTATTATTATTACTATGTCAGTACAACACAGCAAACGAGATCACTCTGCTGGATTTCGTATTTCATCACCAGTCGGGCGCTTCCCAAGCACCTAGGACTGCGTGATGTAGCGGCGAATTCTGTTTGCCGATCCCAGTCAAGCGGCCTTTTGCAATTGACAGATGGAGATTTTGTCAATTCCGATGGTTTTCAAATGTCCGCTGAGATCCTTTGGCACTGCGCCCAGCGTGCCAAGTACCATTGGGACCACTTTCACTGGCTTATGCCAGAGTCGTTGCAGCTCGATTTTTAGATCTTCGTATTTCACTAATTTCCCTAGTAGCTTCTCCTCAATTCTGCTGTCTCCTGGGATTGCGATGTCGAGGATCCATACTTTATTTTTCTCCACGATCACAATGTCTGGTGTGTTATGCTTCAGAATTCGGTCAGTCTGAAGTCAGAAGTCCCACAGTAGTTTTGCTTGCTCATTTTCGACCACTTTTTCGGGCTTATGATCCCACCAGTTCTTTGCCTCTGGTAAATGGTAGTTCTGGCACAAGTTCCAGTGGATCATCTGTGCCACAGCATTGTGTCTATGCTTGTAGTCAGTCTGTGCGATCTTTTTGCAGCAGCTGAGTATGTGATCGATTGTTTCATCTGTTTCTTTACAGTGTCTGCACTTTGGATCGTCTGTTGATTTTTCAATTCTGGCTTTGACATAATTTTTATTATTATTTGACATAATAATAATTTTTCTATTATTATTATTATTATTATTATTATTATTATTATTATTATTATTGTCAGTACAACACAGCAAATGAGATCACTATGCTGGATTTCGTATTTCATCACCAGTCGGGCGCTTCCCAAGCACCTAGGACTGTGTAATGTAGCGGCAAATTATGTCTGCCGATCCCACTAAAGCGGCTTTTTGCAATTGAGATGGAGATTTTATTATTATTATTATTATTATTATTATTATTATTATTATTATTATTTTAGTTTTTAAATTTATTTGTCAAACACATATAGGATAGCAGTAACAAAATATAAGTAAAAAGTAACGATAAAAGAGGACAATAGTATAGAAGGGCAGTGGGCACGATGGTGCGCTTATGCACACCCCTTACAGACCTCTTAGAAACGGGGAGAGGTCGACTGTAGACAATCTAAGGTTAACGTTTTTGGGGGTTCGGGGATTATTTGGGGTTCATTTGACTTGGAAGGGACCTCAAAGGTCTTCTAGTCCAACGCCCCTGTTCAAGCAGGAGACCTTATACCAGTGATGGTGAACCTATGGCAAGGGTGCCACAGGTGGCACGCGGAGCCATATCTGCTGGCACGCGAGCCGTTGCCCTAGCTCAGCTCCAACATGCATGGGTGTGCCAGCCAGTTGATTTTTGGCTCGCACAGGGGCTCTGGGAGGGCGTTTTTGGCTTCCAGAGAGCCTCCAGGGGGGTGGGAGAGGGCATTTTTACCCTGCCCCAGGAAGACTTTGGAGCCTGGGGAGGATGAAAATGAACTTACTGGGCCCACCAGAAGTTGGGAAACAGGCCATTTCCATTCTTCCAGAGGGCCTCCAGGGGGCAGCGGAAGCTGTTTTCGCCTTTCCCAGGCATCCAATTATGGGTGTGGGCACTTGCGCATGCTTTTGGCACCCGAGGAAAAAAATGTTCGCCATCACTGCCTTATACCAATTCCAGACAAATGGCCGTCCAATCTTTTTTTTTGGATCCTGCTGAGGATTTTTCACCCCACTTCTTCTTAAATATTTTCTGCAACATGTTTGGAAAACTTTTCCCAAGGCTTCTTGGCTTTGAGGTATGCCGAGGAAGAAGTCCCTGTCTCTTTTAACACCAACAGGTGGAAGGAAGGAAGGAAGGAAGGAAGGAAGGAAGGAAGGAAGACTGATTTTGAAAAGGAAGGAAGGATGGATGGAAGGAAAGAAGGAAGGAAGGAAGACTGATTTTGAAAAGGAAGGAAGGAAGGAAGACTGATTTTGAAAAGGAAGGAAGGAAGGAAGGAAGGAAGGATGGAAGGAAGGAAGGAAGATTGATTTTGAAAAGGAAGGAAGGAAGGAAGGAGGGAGGGAAGGAAGGAAGACTGATTTTGAAAAGGAAGGAAGGAAGGAAGGAAGGATGGAAGGAAGGAAGGAAGGGAGACTGATTTTGAAAAGGAAGGAAGGAAGGAAGGATGGAAGGAAGGAAGGAAGACTGATTTTGAAAAGGAAGGAAGGAAGGAAGGATGGAAGGAAGGAAGGAGGGAAGGAAGCAAGGAAGGAAGGAAGAAAGGAAGGAAGACTGATTTTGAAAAGGAAGGAAGACCCGGATTGTAGGGGCAATAGCCTAGCTCTGTTAAAAAGTGCTATTGCTAACATGTTGTAAGCCACCCTGAATCTAAGGAGAAGGATGGCATAAAAATCGAATAAATAAAATAAAATAAATAAGACTGATTTTGAAAAGGAAGGAAGGAATGAAGGAGGGAAGGAAGGAGGGAGGGAAGGAAGGAAGAAAGGAAGGAGGCAGGCAAACATTATGGCTGCGTTGCAAATCCCGATGGTTTTCCGTAAGCTTTAAGGCGTGGTTAAGCCTGGTGACGGGGTGTTGATATCTGGAGACAAGCCTGAAGCATCACTGCCAGGAAGAACAAACTGTCAGTCCCTGATTCTTATCTCCTCTTTTCATTTATATCAAGCCAGGTCTATTAAGGCGAAAGAACATAGATACGGCTTTGAGAAGGAGAGAGGGAGGGAGGGAGGGAGGGAGGGAGGGAGGAAGGAGCTAACAGAATAACAGAGTTGGAAAGTGCCAAAAAATCCAAACAAATCCCCCTCCAGAAGCCAAAACCAAAATGACAATGCAGGCACAGTGCTGAAAACTTGTCTTCTGTATATGTGCAAAAGAAAAAAAACCACCACCAAAAAATACAAAAAATAAAATAAATTTAATTTTTTTTTTTTTTAAAAAGGAGATGGTGGTGTCTTCCGGCACAGACAGAAATAGTTCTAACAACTTCAAGGGTCCACTTAACAACATAAGAACATAAGAAGAGCCCTGCTGAATTGGGCCAAAGGCCATCGAGTCCAGCATTCTGTGTCCCACAGTGGCCCACCAATTGTCCATGGGGATCTTGAGCAGAAAGAGAAGGCAAGACCCTCCCTTTCCCCTGACCCTCAACAAATGGGACCCAAGGGAATCCTGCCTGCCTCAACCAACATAGAGGCGGCACCTGAACATCCGTTTCAATAACCACCTATGATACACTTGGCATCCATGAATCTGTCTAATCCTGCCTTGAAGCTATCAAGGCTGACAGCTGTCATGACCTCTTCTGGAAGTGAATTCCATAAACCAACGACCCTCTGGGTGAAGAAATATTTCCCTTGATTTGTCCTCACTTTCTTACCTATGAGCTTTAGGGAGGGCCACCTCGTCCTAGTATTGTGTGATGGAGAAAATAATTTTTCTCTATCCACCTTTTCTATCTCATGCATGATTTTATACACTTCGATCAAGTCACCCCTTCAACGCTGTCTTTCAAGACTAAAAAGACCAAGGCGTTGCAACCTGGTTTTATAAGAGAGGTGCTCCATTTCCTTGATTATATTACTTGCAAACTGGCAAAAAAGTTTTTAAAATGGGGCAATGAACAAATGTCCCACTTAGCAACAGAAAGCTAGCCAGATTAATACCTGGCAGGTAGATTTTTCCCCCTATTTCCTTCCCCAAAACTAAGGTTTATTTCTGTTCTGTCGGGCTCTCTGGTAAACTCCTCCCAAAAATTCACAGGTACAAATTTCAGACACACACACGTTTGAAAATTCAAAACAATGTTCTTTATAATGAAAATACACTTAAACCAAGCCCTCCTTTGGTACAGCAAAGAGCACTCATCTCCAAACAAACTGGTAATTTGTACAAGTCCCTTATCAGTTCTGTGATAATTATCTTGCAGCTGTGAGGCAATTCACAGTCCTTCTTCTTTCACAAAGTGAAACACACTTTGCTCTGGTTTAGTTTCAAAGCGGGGAAAAATCAGCACACAAAAGGTCAAAGTCAGCAAAGCAGTCACGAAACACAACGATCAGATAATTCTCCACAATGGCCAAACCCACAGGCTGCTATTTATAGCAGCCTCACTAATGACCACAGTCCCACCCAACCACAGGTGGCCTCATTTTCTTTGATAATAATCTCTCAGTTGTTGTTGCCTATGCATCGCTCTCCGCATGTGTGGCTGTATCATTAACTCTTGTTCTGAATCCAAGGAGGAGCTAGATAATTGATCTCCTTCTGAGCTGTCTGCCACACTCTCCTCCTCCCTGTCACTCATGTCTTCTTGGTCAGAGGAGCCTTCATCAGCAGATTCCACCGGGGGCAAAACAGGCCTGCAGCATATGGATGTCTCCCCCACATCCACAGTCATTGGGGCAGGAGCTGGGCCAGAGCTAACCACAACAATTTCCAGAGGAGGTCTTATACTCCAGTGTGTCTTATACTCCGAAAAATACAGTAGGTTACATCATCAGCACTTGGAAATCTTAAATTGCCTCCAGAAGGGAAAAGATTGCTGTCTTCCACAGCTTCAGGTATGAGCCAGATGCTCCAGAGGTGAGCATTATGGATCTGTCATGATTCATATTTCAAAGTTGAAGGACAGGAGTTTTGGAAACGAGGCGCTTGGAACTGACAGTGGGCATAATCAATCTCCATGAAATGTCAGCTACGAACAGGCGTTTGGCTGGCTATAAATGGAAACAGTTGGCTGGATTAAGTAGGCCTTGATCTGATCTTCCATGGTAATTATTGTCAATAAATTGAAGTGGGAAGTGGGCGGGATGTGTATATGTGTTTGCGTCTGTCCCTGTAGGTTACAGGGTGCCACGGACTGTAGGGTTATAAGCAGTAATGGGCAGCCAAAATGTTTACCGCCACCCTGTGGGTGTGGCTTATTTTGTGGGTGTGGCTTGGCAGGAGTGGCTTGCCGGCCATGTGACCAGGTGGGAGTGGCTTGAACAATCTTCATCGTTCAAGTGGACTGTGAAGTCCTTGACTTACAACCTCATCAGTGTCGCTCGCTGGAGTGACAATTTGCTTCGTGTTTCCCACGCCCTACTTCCTGGGTGCCCCCTGGGTAACTAGACAAACGGGTGCTGATCAGCTATTGAGAAAAGAGGGGTGGTGGAAAAGGGTCCCCTGCCACTCCTGCTGGTGCTGGTCTCCCTACCATTTCTGAGGAGAGGATGGGAAGGGGGGGATTTAAAAATATCAGGAAGATAAAAGAGATTGCATTACATGAAATAGAAAAATCCCCTGAATTTTATCTTTTAGGCATAGTTAAACAGAAATATAAAAAAGATATTTTTTTTCTGGTTGTACATATCTTAACAGCGGCCAGGATAGTGTATGCACAAAATTGGAAAGGGGAAGATATCCCCAAAAAAGAGGATGTAGTAAAAAAAAATTTGGACTGTGCAGAGACGGATATGATGACAAGAAGGCTGAATGATCAAGAAGAATCTGACTTTTATTCTATTTGGAACAAAGTTTATACATGGATAGATAAGAATAAAGCTCAATATAAAGTTATGAAAACTGTATGAATATAATCCAAAGTTACTGATATTTTTAGTTGTTGCTATTGTTTGTTGGTTCTTTTTCTTTTTTCACCAATTTAACTCTAAGTGTATTAGAATGTGTAAACAAAATTCTTTTTTTCAATTAGAATATTATTTTGACTTAAAGATTTACGATTTTATCCTTTTTTCTGTATTAAAAATTGACTTCTAGAAAAGAGGGGTAATTGTAACCCCTACTATGTGTTTAAATAGTTTGTAAGTCTCTATGTCTTTTTATTAAAAATCGATAAAGTTTTTCAAAAAAGGCGAGGGAGAGTTACAAGGTTATTATTGCTGCACGATGCCTTTTCATCTCAGCTGCGGGCAGAGCGAGGGCTTGGCAAGGGGAAAAAGACCACAGCCCAGACCTCTTTGGCACGGTTCGGCTCAGCTTGGCTCAGCCCTCCTTTCTCCCCATGCTGCTGCTGCTGCACGCTCCTTGCTTTTTTCTTCTTTCCTCCTTCCTGGACTGAGGAAGAGGCCGCGCGAGGCTGGAGGGGAGCCGGGCAGGAGAGAGGGAAGCTCATCCGAGGCCAGGAAGGAGGAAAGAGGAAAAAAGCAAGGAGCTCAGATGCAGAAGCAGCAGGGGGAAAAAGAAGAGCTGTGACGAGACTGGTCATCCAGGAAGTGACTGCCACCGGTCAGCTGGAGCTGCACATTCAGCTTCATTTCTGCCAGCGGAACTGTGTTCCACTCCATCCTGTCTGCTGCCAACCCTGGTTATAGGATGCCATGACTGTAGGCAGGGGTGAGCAGCAGGCAGGACAGGGTGGGACACAGTTCCACCGGTAGAAATGAAGATGTGTGCGCAGCTCCGGCTGATTGGCGGCTGTCACTTTCTGGTCTCATCTCGGCTTTCCCCCCCTGCTGCTACGTCTGCGCTCCTTGCTTTTTTCCTCTTTCCTCCTACCTGGCCTCGGACGAGCTTCCCTCTCTCCTGCCTGGCCCCCCTCCAACCTCATGCGGCCACCTCCAGCCTCCCGCGGCCACCTCCCGCCTGAGGTGCAAGCAGAAGGTGTGGGTGGAAGCGGCACTGGCAGCATTTATGCTTCTGGCAGCACCCGTTCGCCTGAGGTGGGGGGGGGCGACGGTGACCCAGGAAGGAGAGCGCGGGAAACACAAATCAAATTGCCACCCCAGCGATCAACACTGGTAAGGTTGTAAGTCAGGACTTAACTGTTCACTTGAACGGTGATGATCGTTCAAGCCGCTCCCACCTGATCACATGGCCGGCAAGCCACTCCTACCCAGTCACATGACCATTAAGCCACACCCACAAAATAAGCCACACCCACAGTGTGGCAGTAAAATTTTTGGCTGCCCATTACTGCTGTAGGCTTACAGGATGCCACGGATTGTAAAGTTACAAAGTGCTTTTCTCTCTAACTCAAACCATGCCTGGAAAGTGGCCTCATTATTCTGAGTGAGTCCTTATTTAAAAAGAGGTGAATCAATCTTCAGTTCATATAATGAACAACTGAAAGCCAATTTATTCACCGGGGTCTCGGTACCTATTAATGGAGACTTTCAAACAAACTTTTGCCCAAGTCTGGAGCCTCCACTGTGGCCTATAATTATTAATATGGAGAAAAGATCCGATTTTTTTTTTTGCTCAATACCTGCCTTTTGTTTTCCTTTAATACACGCATGAGAATCAATTCACAAGATAAGGCTTTTACACACACGAACACACGCACACAAAACACACGCACGCGGTCTGTTTCTTTGCTGGCAAGATTTTTCAGATAAGAGATTGACGCACAAAACTTGAATCGGGGTGGAAGCAGACTGCAAGGTTGATCACCACTCCCTACAGGCAGTCTTTGGCTTATGGGAGTGATGGCAAACCTTTTTTTGCTTGGGTGACGAAAGAGCATGCTCACACCCATAATTCAATGCTTGGGGAAGGCGAAAACAGCTTCTCCCAACACCCCGGAGGCCCCCTGGAGGCTGTAAACTGCTGGTGGGCCCAGTAGGCTCATGTTTCACCCTCCCCAGGCTCCAAAAGCTTCCCTAGAGCCCAGGGAGGGTAAAAATGCCCTCCCCCATCCCCGTGGAGGCTTTCTGGAAGCCAAAAATGCCCTCCCAGAGCCTCTGTGTGAGCCAAAAATCAGCTGGCTGGCACACACATACACACTGGAGCTGAGCTAGGGCAATGGCTCATGTGCCAGCAGATATGGCTCCGCATGCCACCTGTGGCACCCGTGCCATAGGTTCGCCATCAATGGATTATGACCATAATGAAGTCCTGAAGGATGGCTGTAAGTCATTATGCAGGTTGGCACATGATCACACCCAATTTTACAACATTTTTTTTTGGGGGGGGGGGCTGTTGTCGTTAAGTAATCGTGGTGGATGCATAGTGCGATCATTAATAATAATAATAATAATAATAATAATAACAACAACAACAACAAAAGCAACAGCAACAACAACAACAACAATAATAATAATAATAATAATATAATACTAATACTAATACTAATTAATACTAATACTAATACTAATACTAATTAGATTTGTATGCCGCCCCTCTCAGAGGACTGTACATTAAGCATGTACGTTGTCTGCAATGGGTTGGGGTTGAGGGGTTTTTTTTTTATGCTAATCCTGGAAACAGACGCGAATGTTGTTTTCCAACATCCAAAAATGCTACAGGTGGCAGTCACGTGATTGTGGGACACTGAAAATGGCCATTACATAAGGTGTAGCATGAGAAAACTTCACTGGGGTTAAAAGTCTGTGTAAATTCTCAGTCTTCCAGGTCATGGTGGACCCAAAGAATAGAAATAGAATAGAATAGAGTAGAATAGAATAGAAATAGAGTAGAATAGAACAGAGTAGAATAGAATAGAATAGAGTAGAGTAGAGTAGAGTAGAAATAGAGTAGAGTAGAATAGAAATAGAGTAGAGTAGAATAGAACGGAGTAGAATAGAATAGAATAGAATAGAATGGAGTAGAATAGAATAGAGTAGAGCAGAGTAGAAATAGAGTAGAGTAGAATAGAACGGAGTAGAATAGAATAGAGTAGAGTAAAATAGAATAGAATAGAGTAGAGTAGAGTAGAAATAGAGTAGAGTAGAATAGAACGGAGTAGAATAGAATAGAATAGAGTAGAGTAGAAATAGAGTAGAGTAGAATAGAAATAGAGTAGAGTAGAATAGAACGGAGTAGAATAGAATAGAGTAGAGTAGAGTAAAATAGAATAGAATAGAGGTGCAGATGGCAGACTCAATGATTCCTCTGTAGAACTAGATCCACAGGTCCTGCAAACTCTCATTCCCAACCCACTCCGGGGCCACCCAGAGTTGGTATTTGCTGGTTTTCAGAACTACTCAAAATTTCTGCTACCGGTTCTCCAGAACCCGTCAGAACCTGCTGGATTTCATCCCTGCTTGGTGGTGCTTTTTGATCCCACCAGAATTTTGGGGAGGCGGACGCGGTTTCTGGCTCCCCCATCCAAAACTCGGAGCGGCTTTTGGCTTAGCCATCTGACGTGTCCTGAATCCCAAAACGGCAGCTATTTGAAATCTCTTGTCCCCTGATTTTCAGCTTGAAATTAGGTTTGATGTCGTGGCTGAGGCTGGAATGAAATGAGTGAGGGGAGAAACCCCCCCTCCCCGCACTGCTTTGAGATGGGATTTACCATGCCCAGTTTCGAAAATGAGTGAGTATTTCTTGAACTGTAGGTTAAGAGTATATGACAGTGTGGCCCGAATCTAACTCACGACATTATTTTTTTTCCTGAAATCAATTTTACAGCCTGAGAAAAGTGAGATTTGGAGACTTTGTTCAGGCCCAGGCAGATAATGTCCAAGAACTGTGTAATAGATATATATATATTTTCCCCATAAAACAAAAAGATCTTCTCTGCAAAAAAAGAAAAGAAAAAAAGAATACTGCATCAGTTATCTCTTTATCCTGACTCAGTTTGAAGGTAGAGGGTTTTTTAAATAAAAAAAAAACACAAATATTGATAAATTGCATTTGTTTGGCCTCTCGTAAAATGGATTTTACTTTTCCTGGGTGATGGTTTGTGCAATATAAATTATAAAGTGAAAATCAAGATGGAAAAGGGACCAGAGACAAGCACAACAGCACCAGATATTTACTCATCTGAATATATTAGCTCAATGGTGAAATAGACTTATCTTCCCTACTGGTTCAGAAGTCTCTCTCTCTCTCTCTCTCTCTCTCTCTCTCTCTCTCTCTCTCTCCATCCAACCATCCCTCCATCCATCCATCTACCTAATCTATCTAATCTGTCTGTCTGTCTGTCTGTCTATCTATCGTCTATCTATCTATCTATCTATCTATCTATCTATCTATCTATCTATCTATCTATCATCTATCTATCTATCATCTTATCTATCTATCTATCTATCTATCTATCTATCTATCTATCTATCTATCTATCTATCTTATCTATCTATCTATCTATCTATCTATCTCTATCTATCTATCTATCTATCTATCTATCTATCCTATCTATCTTATCTATCTATCTATCTATCTATCTATCTATCTATCTATCTATCTATCTATCTATCTATCTATCTATCTATCTATCTATCTACCGTGTTTCCCTGAAAGTAAGACAGTGTCTTACTTTCTTTTTATCCCCAAAAGCCCCACTATGTCTTACTTTCGGGCATAGTTCCCTCTAAGCTGAGCAGTGAGCAATCGCTCACTTAAAAATCATCATCAACTCAGAGTTTTCAAAACCTGCCCAGAAGCCGAGAGGGAAAGAGTGAGAGGGAAGGAGAGAGAGAGAGGAAGAGAGGAAGAGAGAGAAACATATAGAAAAAAGAGAGGAAGGAAGAGAGAAAGAAAAAGAATGGGAGTAAGGAAGAGAGAAAGAAAATCAAAATCTAGTTTGAAACTAGCTCAACTATTTAAGTGGCATTTTGATATTGATAGAGTTGCCCTATTATGAGCTCACTGTTATAGACACACAGTACAGTGTTTTATTTTGAAATTCTCTGAGGCAAAACAGGGTGGGTTTTTTATTTGTTTGTTTGTTTGTTTATTTATTTAATATTTCTGTGCCGCCCAGTCCCGAAGGGACTGCCGCTCAGACACTATACTTTTCCGCCCACCCCCCAAAAATATTAGAGGGAACACTGCTTTCGGGGTATGTCTTATATTGGAGCTTCCCTAGCGGTGACGGCGTGAGCTTTTGGGGCCCCGGTGGGAGGGCAGATCCCGGAGATTACGGGACTTCGCCGAAATCCGCGCTGCGAAGAACTTGGGGGACTTTAAACCGAGGGGGATTACAAACGATCGGCTTTGTTGGAGGGGTTTTTTTTCCCACGGAAGGCCAAGCTTGGAGGAAGCAACCGAGGGAAGGTGCCTCGCTGGCGTCAAAGGTACCGAAGAGGTGGGGACAACCTGAAAGACGGAGGGAGGGTAATAGTAGGAGCTACGATGAGTAGAGTAGACGTGGGCAGGAGGCGGCGTGCAGCTACGTGTTTCCCCGAAAGTAAGATATATGTCTTACTTTCGGGGTACAGCTTATATTAGCTGACCCCCCTGAAACCCCCGATACGTCTTACAATCAGGGGTGTCTTACTATCGGGGAAACACGGTATCTATCTATCTATCTATCTATCTATCTATCTATCTATCTATCTATCTATCTATCTATCTATCTATCTATCTATCTATCTATCTATCTTATCTATCTATCTATCTATCCTCTATCTATCTACCTACCTACCTACCTACCTACCTACCTACCTACCCATCTCTGTCTGTCTGTCTGTCTGTCTGTCTGTCTGTCTGTCTGTCTGTCTGTCTGTCTATCTATCTATCTATCTATCTATCTATCCTATCTAATCTCTCTCCCTCTCCCTCCCTCCCTATCTTCTTCTTTCTTTCTTTCTTTCTTTTTTCTTTCTTTCTTTCTATCTATCTATCCTATCTAATCTGTCTCTCTCTCTCTCTCTCCCTCCCTATCTTCTTTCTTTCTTTCTTTTTTCTTTCTTTCTTTCTATCTATCCATCCATCCATCCATCTAATCTGCCTGCCTGCCTCCCTCAGGGGAACATGGTTTTTCTCCATTATCAGGCCCTTTTTCTTCCCCTTCCCTCCAATCCATTCTGCCTTCCTGAAACTTAAACTCCTCATTTCATCTTCCGCAGCCTGGGCTGATGGAGAACCATTTTAATCTCATTCAACATGGTTTCTTTTTTAAAAGAAGATTTAAAAAGTGCCGTCCGTTTCCCCCATGAAGATCTTGAAATTAAAAGTACCCAGCTCCAACAAAGAACAATTTCCACTTCCCTGATCATCCTCATTATTCTTTTCTCAGCCTGTTCCAATTTCTCGGAATCTATTTTGTTAATTGAAGCCCAGTGTGTGTAGCTACACAATGGAGCTTAGCCATAACTTGTACACTCAGCACGGTAGTTGCTAATTAACATCGAATGGGTAGAAAGCGACCCATCCTTCCCGCCCTCCATCCATCCTTCTCTCCCTCCCTCCCTCTCTCTTTCTTTTCCTTCCTTCCTTCCCTTCTTTCTTTCTTTCCTTCCTTCCCTCCCTCCCTCTCTGCTTTTGTTTCCGTCCTTCTCCCTTCCTTCCTTCCTTCCTTCTTCCTTTCTTTTCTTCCTTCCTTCCCTCCCTCCCTCCTTCCTTCCCTCCCTCTCTCCTTCTTTTTCTTCCCTCCCTCTCTTTCTTCCTTTCTTTTCTTCCTTCCCTCCCTCCTTCCTTCTCTTCCTCTCTCCCTTTCTCCCTCTTTTCCTTCCCTCCCTCCCTCTTTTCCTTCCTTCTTTTCTTCCTTCCCTCTCTCCTTCCTTCTCTTCCTCCCTCCTTTCCTCCCTCTTTTCCTTCCCTCCCTCCCTCTTTTCCTTCCTTCTTTTCTTCCTTCCTTTCTTCCTTCCCTCCCTCTCTCCTTCTTTTGCTTTCCTCCCTTTCTTCCTTTCTTTTCTTCCTTCCCTCCTTCCTTCCTTCTCTTCCTCCCTCCCTCCCTCTTTTCCTTCCATCTTTTCTTCCTTTCTTCCTTCCCTCCCTCCTTCTCTCCCTCCCTCCCTCTCTCCTTATTTTCCTTCCTTCACTTCTTTCCTTCCTTCCTTCCTCCCTCCCTCCCTCCCTTCATGATGGCCTAGGTAACATCACCAATAACACTGAAGATGTTACCTAGTTTGGGTAGTGAGACGTCTACAAGAAAACACCCGAGCTCAGAGAACACCAAAGACTGCTCATTTCAACCCTGAGCTACAAATATTCACCTTTAGGGAAATGCAAGCTAGAACAAAAATGCTTAAATAATCAAATAATTTCATGTGGATGTGATCTGAGAGTAAACTATTTTCCCTATAAGTCTTACTACAACAGCTGTGTTTTGACCATATGCATTTATGGATACATTTGTCCAACTGGAAGACTAGGGGGGGGGATCTAACTTTTGGGAGAAACTACAAATAAGGATTACTGTGAGTGGTAGTCTGAGCCAAATCCTCATTAGACTCTCCACGATTGACCTCTCCAGGTTCCTAAGAGGCCAGTAAGGGGCGTGTATAAGTGCACTGGTGTGCCTTTCGTCCCCTGTCCAATTGTCTTTCCTTTCTCTCATATATCATATATATTTTCTTCCTTTCATATATCTTCTCCTCTATTTTTACATATTATCTTTATATATATATTACTTCATGTCTATTCTCTTCCATATGTATTCTCTATTGGACAAATGAATAAATAAAATAATAAAATAAATAATAACAGAGGTAAAAGCTTTGCGATTTTATTCCTTGCTGCAGAGATAGGTCCGTCATGACTTTATGATGATCTGACTGACAGGATCCACAGCTTGTCTTTCATTATTGTGTTGAAACTAGTGGAAATAGGTGTGTGTGGGGGAATAATAATTTGGAAATGCATTATGCATAATATGTTGGTAGCTGGTTTTTATTTGCATAAGTATTCTGTGGGATCCAGTCATGTTTATTGCGCCAGTTAAGATTTTAGTTTATGAAATTAGGCTTGTTGCTATGTTGTTGTAAGGAGGAATAATTTGACTTTAATTGCATACTGTATTTTAATTTGCATATGAGATAGTGGGGTTTGTACGGTGCCCGTGGTAATATGCTCACTAATGGGCCGAGATAAATCATGGGGCTTACTATTCCTGCTAATCTTGGATGAGCTACATGCCAGCTTCTTTATCCAACCTGCCATAATGTTAATTCAGCCTGGTAATTTCAAATAATTCAGGAATACTGCATCCAGTTTGGGCCGCCATGATATTAAACAACAACAAAACTTTAGACTCTGGAAAGAATGCAAAGAAGAGCAATATGATTAGGGGACTGGAGGCTAAAACATATGAAGAATGGTTAAAGGAACTGGGTGTGTCTACTATAATGAAAAGAAGGACCAGGGGAGACATGATAGCAGTCTTCCAATATCTCAGGGGTTGCCACAAAGAAGAAGGAGTCAAGCTATTCTCCAAAGCACCTGAAGATAGCACAAGAAGCAATGGGTGGAAACTAATCAAGGAGAGAAGCAACTTAGGAGAAATTTTCTGACAGTGAGGACATAGAAACATAGAAACATAGAAGACTGACGGCAGGAAAAGACCTCATGGTCCATCTAGTCTGCCCTTATACTATGTCCTGTATTTTATCTTACAATGGATATATGTTTATCCCAGGCATGTTTAAATTCAGTTACTGTGGATTTACCAACCGCGTCTGCTGGAAGTTTGTTCCAAGGATCTACTACTCTTTCAGTGAAATCATATTTTCTCACGTTGCTTTTGATCTTTCCCCCAACAAACTTCAGATTGTGTCCTCTTGTTCTTGTGCTCACTTTCCTATTAAAAACACTTCCCTCCTGAACCTTATTTCACCCTTTAACATGTTTAAATGTTTCAATCATGTCCCCCCTTTTCCTTCTGTCCTCCAGATTATACAGAATGAGTTCATTAAGTCTTTCCTGATACGTTTTATGCTTAAGACCTTCCACCATTCTCGTAGCCCGTCTTTGGACCCGTTCAATTTTGTCAATATCTTTTTGTAGGTGAGGTCTCCAGAACTGAACACAGTATTCCAAATGTGGTCTCATCAGCGCTTTATATAAGGGGATCATAATCTCCCTCTTCCTGCTTGTTATACCTCTAGATATGCAGCCAAGCATCCTACAATTAAGGACAATTAAACAGTGGAAGGACTTGCCTACAGAAGTTGTAAATGCTCCAACATTGGAGGTTTATAAGGAGAGATTGGACAACTCGTAGTCCAGTGAAAAGAAGGACTGGAGGGGAGACAAGATAGCAGTATTTGAAGGCTCCTACAAAGATGAGGAGGTCAACCTATTTCCCAAAGCAACAGAAGGCAAGACCAGAAACAATCAGTTGCAGGTTCCTACCAATATGGTTGACGTCATTCCACCAGTAGATACTGCAAGATCACCATTCCCTCCCCACTCCGAGGCTAGCCAGAGGTGGTATTTGCCGGTTCTCCGAACTACTCAAAATTTCTGCCACTGGTTCTCCAGAACCCATCAGAACCTGCAAAGTTTCATCCATGGAAAGGTTTCTTCCTAGAGAGCAAAGCGACAATGGTGCTTGTATTGTCTCGCAGGCAGGAGAAGGACAGAGATGGACCCTCCCTGGCAGTTTTCAAAGTATGTTTAACACTTTTAAAATATATATATATATTATTATTTGTTGTGGTTAGCTCTGGCCCAGCTCCTGCTCCTGGAGGTGGATGTGGGGGAGACATCCACATGTCGCAGGCCTGTTTTGCTCCCAGTAGAATCTGCCGACGAAGTCTCCTCTGACGAAGGAAGCGTGAGTGACAGGGAAGAGGGGAGTTTGGCAGACAGCCCAGGAGGAGATCATCCCTGGATTCTGAACAAGAATTAATGACACATCCACGCATGCGTAGAGTGATGCATAGGAGACAACAACTGAAGGATTGTTACAAGAGAAAATGAGGCCACCTGTGGTTGGGTGGGGCTGCTGTAATTAGTGCTACAGATAAAAGTGAAGCCTGGTGTTTTAGCCTCATGGCAGTTTATCTGATTCATTGTTTCATCAAGATCGTGGTTTTTGTGCTGTTCAGGATTGTGTGTGTGGACTCTCTGGACTTTAGAATTGGACTCAATTTCCCAGTTATTGGATCAGCAATTGGATTGCATTTAACCTGTGCCTTGTGTGTACCAGAAAATCCCTTTGACATTTAAAAAGGGAGCTGTTTCTGTTTTTCTGTTTATAAAAACTTTTGGGTTTTCCTTTTATCGTGTGGTGTGTGTCTTCCTGGACTAATTACCCTGTAATTACGGGTGGTTGAGACACCCTGGCAGAATTATTATTATTATTATTATTATTATTATTATTATTATTATTATTATTATCATCATCATTATTATCATTATTATCATTATTATTATTAATTAGATTTGTATGCCGCCCCCCACAGCATATAATACAAAACAGTAAATACAAAGACAAATCTAATTAATTAAAAACTACATAAGCTAAAAATTAATTAAAAGCTACATAAGCTAATAACCCGATATATTAAAAAATCAATCAAACAAATTCAAATCACAGTCATGCATCATATTTATTGGCCTTGGGACCAAAGTCTAATTCCCCCATGTCTGGCAACACAAGTGAGTCTTAAGACTCTTGTGAAAGGCGAGGAGGGTGGAGGCAGTGCGAATCTCCGGGGGGAGCTGATTCCAGAGGACCGGGCCCCCCACAGAGAAGGCTCTTCCCCTTGGTCCTGCCAAATGACATTGTATAGTTGACGGGACCTGGAGAAGGCCGACTCTTTGAGACCTAACCGGTTGCTGGGATTCCTACGGCAGCAGGCGGTCTCGGATTTGAGCTTTAATGTGGCAAGATTCTGTCTATAGGCGAGCCACAATAAAGCAACTACTCAGAAATAATTCCACCTGTTGTTATTGGTTTCCCCCTACCCCATTTATTTATTTTATTTTATTTATTCATTTGTCCAATACATAAATACATAGGAAGAAAATAGACATGTGATAATATAAAAGAGGGTGAAGGTGAACTTAGAGGAGAGGATATATGAAAGGAAGAGAATATATAAGATAGGTGAAAGAAGGGAAAGACAATTGGACAGGGGATGAAAGGCACACCAGTGCACTTATGTACGCCCCTTAGTGGCCTCTTAGGAACCTGGAGAGGTCAATTGTGGAGAGTCTAACGGAGAAGTGTTGGGGGTTAGGGGTTGACACAATTGAGTCTGGTAGTGAGTTCCAAGCTTCGATAACTCGATTGTTGAAACCATATTTTTTACAGTCAAGTTTGGCGCGGTTCGTATTAAGTTTGAATCTGTTGCATGCTCTTGTGTTATTGCGGTTGAAGCTGAAGTAGTCATTGACAGGTAAGACATTGCAGCATATGATCTTGTGGGCATTGCTCAGATCATGTTTTAGGCGCCGTAGTTCTAGGCTTTCTAGGCCTAGGATTGTTAGTCTATTTTCGTAGGATATTCTGTTTCAAGTGGAGGAGTGAAGGGCTCTTCTGGTGAAATATCTTTGGACATTTTCAAGGGTGTTGATGTCTGAGATGTGGTATGGGTTCCAGACAGATGAGCAGTAGTCTAGGATGGGTCTGGCAAAGTTTTGTAGGCTCTTGTGAGTAGGGTGAGGTTGCCTGAGCAGAAGCTGCATAGGATTGTCTGAAGAAAAAGAAAAACTCCACTATTGTGTTTGACAGGATTTTGTCAGCCTTATATTTGTTCTGTCTGGGTTCCCCCAGACATCAACACCAACTAAAAAGAGTATCCAGACACGCTGGTAAAAAGCAAAGTCATTTTATATCTTTGAAAACAAACACAGATAACAAAAACTGTTCTTACAAACTGGAATGCTATGAAGCTTCACAGAAGAGTCACGACGGCCAGACAATACAACAGGCTTCTTGCTGGCACACACACCACTGTAGATAATAAAACCCACGCCTCCCCCAAGTTTTCAGCCTTCGAGGCCACAAGCCAGAATCAGAGACGCCAAGGATCGAAGCAAGGTCACAGGACTCCCAAAAGATAACTCTCCACAATACAGGAAGGGCGGGCCTGCCTTTTCAACCTTTCTGAGGAGAACCACACCCAAAACCAGCTGTTGCCTATTAGGGATGGAAATACCTGGCTAATTGTCCCCTTCTTTGTGCTGCCCTTCTCTGCCTCATATCTATGATGGCTTGTGCGTTCTCATCTAATGACTCCAGGCTACTCGCTGGGGAGAGCTCCCCCCCGGGGGTCTCAGGCTGTTCTTCCTCCTCCTCGTCCTGACATTCCTCTTCCCCGTCTGCCTGGTCCTCCTCCTCCTCCTGTTCCTCGTCCTCCCCCTCTGAGCATGGAGCCGGCAGAGTTCCAGCCGTTCCCCGAGGAGCCTCAGACTGAATCACAACAATATTTAATTTTTTTTAAAAGCCCAATTTTTTCCCTACCTGGTAATGGCTAGGGAATTAACACGTTTTTATGCAAAGAAGGGCATTCAAACATCTGAGATCCTAACATAATTAGGATTTGCCTGATACATTTGTAACTTGAGCTTCAGCCATCTCTGGGAATTATTGCTATAGTTATCGCTTTAGTAGGTATTAAATCGGAGTAATTATTACAAGCACCCATGAGATAGACAATGCTTCCCTTTTGGAAAAGTCAACTTGCATCTCTCAACTAAGCCATTTAATAAAGGAGGACAAACCGATCCTGCATAATCAAATTACAAAAAGAGAGAGAGATTTATAAGGCTATAAGGCAAGGTATCGGAGGCTTTAAAAGAGGATATTGACTAGGTACAGCTTTTGTCTTGAAATATCTGTTTATTACAACCTCTGCACTATTCCAGGGATGGCTAATGTCAAACATAAGGAATTGGCTGATAGTTTCCGATAATGTAGGGTGACATCTAAGAAAGGTATATAACGTTCTATTTTTGCTTTGTGTCTGATCTCAAATCTGTGCAGTTTTTTTAGATTATTGGCCTTTGAAGTTGATAGTTTAATAAAATCCTGCCCCCCCTCCCAAAATACACATGTATTTATTTTCTCTTTTTCTCTTTTAATTTTTTATTAACATTTTTAACTTTTATTGAAATACATAGATCAACACAGTAGACAAAACAACACAAAGAAAAGAAAGTTTTCTTTTTCAAGAGTCTCAACATCCTTTTTGTACATTGTATAAAAACATAGAAACATAGAAGTCTGACAGCAGAAAAAGACCTCATGGTCCATCTAGTCTGCCATTATACTATTTTATCTTAGGATGGATATATGTTTATCCCAGGCATGTTTAAATTCAGTTACTGTGGATTTATCTACCACGTCTGCTGGAAGTTTGTTCCAAGGATCTACTACTCTTTCAGTAAAATAATATTTTCTCATGTTGCCTTTGATCTTTCCCCCAACTAACTTCAGATTGTGCCCCCTTGTTCTTGGGTTCACTTTCCTATTAAAAACACTTCCCTCCCGAACCTTATTTAACCCTTTAACATATTTAAATGTTTCAATCATGTCCTCCCTTTTCCCTTCTGTCCTCCAGACTATACAGATTGAGTTCATGAAGTCTTTCCTGATACATTTTATGCTGAAGACCTTCCACCATTCTTGTAGCCCGTCTTTGGACCCGTTCAATTTGATCCATATCTTTTTGTAGGTGAGGTCTCCAGAACTGAACCCAGTATTCCAAATGTGGTCTCACCATTGTTCTATACAGCAGGATCGCAATCTCCCACTTCATGCTTGTTATACCTCTAGCTATGCAGCCAAGCATCCTACTTGCTTTCCCTACCGCCTGACTGCACTGTTCACCCATTGTGAGACTGTCAGAAATCACTACCCCTAAATCCTTCTCTTCTGAAGTATTTGCTAGCACAGAACTGCCAATACAATACTCATGAAGTCTTTCCTGATACGTTTTATGCTTAAGACCTTCCACCATTCTTGTAGCCCGTCTTTGGACCCGTTCAATTTTGTCTCACAAAACTCACAAAATTTGAGTGCCTCATCTCCCTCCCTCACCTTGAAGGATGCTGGAGAGGAGTAACAGGTCCTCCTCTCCACCAAGAGTTAACCCTTCCCTGTTTCCAAGTGGGGAATCCAAAGGTGGGCAAAAGCTAGGATGTCTGTCTTCCTTCAATGGGTCCTAATCTGCTTTATGATAGGAGATGGGGGAGAAATAAAACCCCGGTTCCTTTGATGGGCCTGCCAACCTTTTCTCTTCCATGCTGCTTCTCCATCACTTGCATGACTTGTCACAATCTGTCACCAGCCGATGCTTAACTTCAGAAGCTAAGATAATACGGAGCTAATGGTTCCATTAGCTTATTACTGCTAGGGAAGAAGAAAGAAAGAGATTCATCTTAATAGCTTGGAAGAGGGCCAAAATATGCATTTAATCAGGAAATTAGATAAACGGGGAGAACTGCTGGAGGATACCAGATGGAAAGGAGACTAAATACATCGAGAAGAGGGGGACAAGGGGGGCGAAGGAGGGGAGAATATTGCAGGTTGGGTGACTACCGTATTTTTCTGAGTATAAGACGCACCTTGTTCCCCCCTACAAGAGGGCAATCTCATACTACTCACAAGAGCCTACAAAACTTTTGCCAGACCCATCCTAGACTACTGCTCATCTGTCTGGAACCCATACCACATCTCAGACATCAACACCCTTGAAAATGTCCAAAGATATTTCACCAGAAGAGCCCTTCACTCCTCCACTCGAAACAGAATATCCTACGAAAATAGACAAACAGTCCTGGGCCTAGAAAGCCTAGAACTACGGCACCTAAAACACGATTTGAGTATTGCCCACAAGATCATATACTGCAATGTCCTACCAGTCAATGACTACTTCAGCTTCAACCGCAACAACACAAGAGCACGCAACAGATTCAAACTTAATATGAACCGCTCCAAACTTGACTGTAAAAAATATGATTTCAACAATCAAGTTATCGAAGCGTGGAACTCATTACCGGACTCAATTGTGTCAACCCCTAACCCCCAACATTTCTCCCTTAGACTCTCCACGATTGACCTCTCCAGAGGTCAGTAAGAGGCCAGTAAGAGGCGTACATAAGTGCACTCGTGTGCCTTTCGTCCCCTGTCCAATTGTCTTTCCTTTCTTCACCTATCATATATATTCTCTTCCTTTCATATATCCTCTCCTCTAAGTTCACTTTCACCCTCTTTTATATTATCACATGTCTATCTTTCTTCCTATGTATTTGTGTATTGGACAAATGAATAAATAAAATAAAATAAAAATAAGGGTGGAAATGTCGTTGGATCTTATATGCCAAATAAAGCCATTTTTGCTGCCCCCGCATCCCATTTTTGGACAGAGAGTCTGGGAAGCCTGCAGAGAGCTCCTGGATGTTGGAGGAAGGCAAAAATCCCTCCATTTTTGTGAAAAATCAGGTGAGAACCAGCCCACCTTTTGCAAAAACAGGGCTGTTTTTCCTTTCTAATTACCCCATCTAGCATGACTGGAGGAGGAATTCTGAGAGTTGAAGTCCACTAATCTTAAAGCTGTCAAGTTTGATGATCCTGGGGTTAGAGGTTAGGAGTGCAAGGGTCTTCAAACTTGGCAAGTTTAAGACTAGTGGACTTCAACTCCCATTCTTGAGCTAGCATGGCCGGAGGAGGAATTCTGGGAGTTGAAATCCACAACAAGTCTTAAAGCTGTCAAGTTTGAAGTTTGTAAAAAGTGTATATGGTTGTAAAAAGTAGACATGTTTGCAAAAAAAAAAGTGTTCTGCTACACTTGTTGTTTTCGTTGTTGTTGTTATTATTGTTATAGCACTCTATTGATGAGAGATATTCACAAGAGTCATCCCTCTGCGCATGTGCAGAAGGAAAATTATTATTATTATTATTATTATTATTATTATTGTTGTTGTTATTATTATTATTATTAATTAGATTTTATGCCACCCCTCTCCGTAGACTGGGGGTGGCTTACAGCATTGATAAAAACAATGTATAACAAATCTAATATTTAAAATCTCTAAAAAAAAAACCCTATTTAAAATGTTAGACATACACACAAACATACCATGCATAAACTATAAAATTGCATGAGGGGACAGCCAAGTGCATGCAACATTGCAATGCGCACACAGTGCACTGGTGGAGCGATAAGAGGAACCCACCCCTGGGGTCAAGAGCGATAAAGATTGGTGCTTATCAGTCTTCCTTCCAAAAGTCTGTGGCAGACCTCTGTCGGACTAATTAACATTGTTTGGGACTTATTACAGCTGGGAATTGTTCTGTCTGGGTGCCCCCAGACTTCAACACCAACTGAAAAAAGCAGCCAGACACGCTGGTAAAACGTAAAGTCACTTTATATTTTTGAACACAAACACAGAGAAAAAACTGTTCTTACACACTGGGATGCTAGGAGGCTTCACAGAAGAGTCACGACGGCCAGACAATACAACAGGCTTCTTGCTGGCACACACACCACTGTAGAGAATAAGACCCACGCCTCCCCCAAGGTTTCAGCCTTCAAGGCCACAAGCCAGAATCAGAGACGCCAAGGATTGCAGCAAGGTCACAGGACTCCCAAAAGATAACTCTCCACAATACAGGAAGGGCGGGCCTGCCTTTTCAGCCTTTCTGGGGAGAACCACACCCAAACCCAGCTGTTGCCTATTAGGGATGGTAATACCTGGCTAATTGTCCCCTTCGTTGTGCTGCTCTTCTCTGCCTGAGATCGATGATGGCTTGTGCGTTCTCATCTAAGGACTCCAGGCTACTCGCTGGGGAGAGCTCCACCCCGGGGGTCTCAGGCTGTTCTCCCTCTTCCTCGGCCTGCAATTCCTCCTCCCCGTCTGCCTGGTCCTCCTCCTCCTGTTCCTCGTCCTCCCCCTCTGAGCATGGAGCCGGCAGAATGCCAGCCGTTCCCTGAGGAGCCTCAGACCGAATCACAACAGGAATGAACATAATTCACAGCCCTTGAAGTAAATAGAAGGGTTGGTGGGCCACTGTGTGACACAGAATGCTGGACTCACTAGGCTTTGACCTGATTCAGCAGGGCTCTTCTTAGAAACATAGAAGACTGACGGCAGAAAAAGACCTCTTGGTCCATCTAGTCTGCCCTTTTACTATTTCCTGTATTTTATCTTAGGATGGATATATGTTTATCCCAGGCATGTTTAAATTCAGTTACTGTGGATTTCCCAACCACGTCTGCTGGAAGTTTGTTCCAAGGATCTACTACTCTTTCAGTAAAATAATATTTTCTCATGTTGCCTTTGATCTTTCCCCCAACTAACTTCAGATTGTGTCCCCTTGTTCTTGTGTTCACTTTCCTGTTAAAAACACTTCCCTCCTGAACCCTATTTAACCCTTTAACATATTTAAATGTTTCGATCATGTCCCCCCTTTTCCTTCTGTCCTCCAGACTATACAGATTGAGTTCATTAAGTCTTTCCTGATACGTTTTATGCTTAAGACCTTCCACCATTCTTGTAGCCCGTCTTTGGACCCGTTCAATTTTGTCAATATCTTTTTGTAGGTGAGGTCTCCAGAACTGAACACAGTATTCCAAAGGTGGTCTCACCAGCATTCTATATAGCGGGATCATAATCTCCCTCTTCCTGCTTGTTATACCTCTAGCTATGCAGCCAAGCATCCTACTTGCTTTTCCTACCGCCCGACCACACTGCTCACCCATTTTGAGACTGTCAGAAATCACTACCCCTAAACCCTTCTCTTCTGAAGTTTTTGCTAACACAGAACTGCCAATGCAATATGTTCTTATGTTCTTGTGGATTTTTTTAAAAAAATATTTTCTATCACTTTTCCTAATGCCCAATTCCTTTGTGTGGTTATTGTTGCTGTTGTTTATAAATGCCTCGTTTTTTAAGAATGGTGTTTGCAAAAGGTCAGGCATTCGAGGGAAGCTTTCCAAAAAGTAAGAAAGGAAAAAGACCCTCAAGCCAAAAGAAGAGAGAGCGAAAAAGACAAACCAACCCCCAAACAAGACCCTTTGCAGCACAGAACCTGCTGCTGCTGATCTCACTAGCCTTGTTGACTTTTTTTTTATTATTCCTCTCCTCCAAGTCCTAATGTGCTACGTTGTCATGACAACGAGGATGTGACGTTCCTCGGCTCTCGTTTGAAATACAAGAGGCTTCTTTTGAAAAAAGCCATTCACCTCTCCGCCCCCCAAAGCTTCACAGGTTAAATATTTTTGGACGTCTCCACCCACAAACTTTTGAGAAGTGTTCCAAATTGGAACCAGGAAAAAGAAAGAAAGAAAGAAAGAAAGAAAGAAAGAAAGAAAGAAAGAAGACCAGCCAGAATAAAACCCTGAAATAAATAACACTCTGCTGTGAAGTGGAGAGCCTTAAGATATATGGAGAGGTAGGGGAAGCTATTTTCGCCCTCCCCAGGCATTGAACTATGGGTGTGGGCACTCACATATGCACACATTTTTGGCACCCGAGGAAAAAAAGGTTCACCATCACTGCTATATGTACTGCTAAAAAAAAAATAAAGGGAACACTTAAACAACACAACTACAAGTAAATCAAACTTCGGTGAAATCAAACTGTCCCCTTAGGAAGCAACACTGATTGACAATCAATTTCACCTGCTGTTGTGCACATTCAACTTTGTACAAAACAAAGTATTCAATGGGAATATTTCATTCATTCAGATCTAGGATGTGTTCTTTGAGTGCCCCTTTATTTTTTTTTGAGCAGTATATATATTTTTTAAATATATATATAAATAAATATCTGAAGAATTCTTTCTTTTTTGCTGGCTGTATGTGTGTGTGTGCATGAGTGAAAGAGGGGGAGGGAGGGAGAGAGGCACAGAGAGAAAGAGAGAGAGAGAGAGAGAGAGACAGACAGACAGACAGAGAGACAGAGAGAGAGACACAGAGAGAGGGAGAGGGAGAGGGAGAGAGAGAGAGAGAAACAGAGAGAGAAACAGAGAGACAGAGAGAGAGTCAGAGAAAGAGACAGAGACAGAGAGAGGGAGAGGGAGAGAGAAACAGAGAGAAACAGAGAGACAGAGAGAGACAGAGAGAGAGAAAGAGAGAGAGAGAGAGAAAGAAAGAGAGAGACAGAGAGAGAGAGAGAGAGAGGGGGGGAGACAGAGAGACAGAGAGGGAGACAGAGAGACACACACACACAGAGGGAGATAGAGAGAGAGAGACAGAGAGAGAGAGACAGACAGAGAGACAGACAGAGGGAGGGAGACAGAGAGAGGGAGACAGAGAGACAGAGAGGGAGCGATAGAGAGTGGGAAGCAGAATCAAGTTAGGCATTTTCCAAATTTTTGACATAACATTTGGTATCTTTGCCATAGAGTTCTGCACCAACAGCTCTTCTTAAGCAACAATGCAGCCTATGAAACCACTTTGGAGAACTCTCCATGGTGCTGAAAGCAACCCAATCCAGATGGTTTGCCAATCTCATTAAATCAATTTGAGCTAATAACTACCTCTAATAGGGCACAATATATTTCATCAGTGATGGAAAGAGGTATTTGGGGCTTGCTCACAAGCAACCACTAGCCTTTTTCATTGTTAAAAATAAATTCTTACTGAAAATTTTACAAAGAACATACAAGCAAACACAAACCAATAAAGAACAATCCTGGACTTACAACCACAGTTACACCTGGAATTTCCATTAATAAGTCACTGGGGTAACAAGTTGAATTGGAACAAATTTTATGACAATTTGTATAGTGGTTGTTAAGCAAATCACGTGGTACTTCAGTGAATCCAACCTGCTTGTTCTTTTGTCGGAAATCAGCAAAAAGGGGAGCCAATTGTGTTCCCGTGACCACAACATAATTGTGCAATTGGTTTTTAAAAGCAAGCTGATTGTCAAGCACTTGAATTGTGATCCTGTGATTGTGAGGGTGGCGCAACAGTTGTAACTGTAAATGCAAGTCATAAGTTGCTTTTTCTGACGCTTAAGAACTGCTGTTAAAAGCCGTAACACAAGAAAGGAGGGAAAAATGCAGAATAAAAAAAGAATACAAAGAAATGGAAAGAAGAAGCTTCCAAATTTCTTTGTAGCAAATATAGACACAGCTACGAAATTATCTCTTACCCTATGATTACATAAGAAAGTTAACAAGTTGCCTCTTTTCAAAGGCTCACACAATGCTGAAGAACGTATTTTTAGATGAAGGCGCATTACAGTCCAATAACAATAGCACTTAGATTTATATACTACTGAACAGGGCTTTTACAGCTCTCCCTAAGCAGTTTACAGAGTCACATATTGCCCCCAACAATCTGGATCCTCATTTTACCCACCTCAGAAGGATGGAAGACTGATTCAACCTTGAGCAGGTCAGGATTGAATTCTTGGCACTGGGAAGAAATAGCCTGCAACTCTGCATTATAAGAACTGCACCACTGTGGCTTCCTTCCTTCCTTCCTTCCTTCCTTCCTTCCTTCCTTCCTTCCTTCCTTCCTTCCTCCTCCCTCCTCCCTCCTCCCTCCTCCCTCCTCCCTCCTCCCTCCTGCCTCCTTCCTTCCTTCCTCCTTCCTTCCTTCCTCCCTCCCTCCCATCCATCCATCCATTCATCCACACATACATACATACATACATACATACATACATACATAGCAGACTTTATATAGTGCTTCACAGAGCTTTTACAGCCCACTCTAAGTGGTTTACAGAGTCAGCCTCTTGCCCTCATCAATTTGGGTCCTCATTTTACCCACCTCAGAAGGATGAAAGGCTGAGTCAACATTGAGCTGGTCAGGATCGAACTCTTGGCACTGGGAAGAAATAGCCTGCAACACTGCATTATAACAATTGCACCACTGTGGCTGGCTGGCTGGCTGGCTGGCTGGCTGGCTGGCTGGCTGGCTGGCTGGCTGGCTGGCTGGCTGGCTGGCTGGCTGGCTGGCTGGCTGGCTTCCTTCCTTCCTTCCTTCCTTCCTTCCTTCCTTCCTTCCTTCCTTCCTTCCTTCCTTCCTCCTCCCCTCCTTCCTTCCTTCCTCCTCCTTCCTTCCTTCCTCCTCCCCTTCCTTCCTCCTTCCTCCCTCCCTCCCTCCTCCTCCCTCCCTCCCTCCCCCTCCCTCCCTCCCTCCCTTCCTTCCTAAGGCATAGCATACTTATATACTGCTTCTTAGTGCTTGACAGCTCTCTCTAAGCAGTGTACAGGGTCAGCCTTTTGCCCCCAACAATCTGGGTCCTCATTTCACTCATCTTGGAAGGATGGAAGGTTGAGTCGAGCCAGTCAGGATCAAACTCCTGGCAGTGGAAAGGAATAGCCTGCAACATTGCATTATAACAACTGCACCACTAGAACTTTATACAGTGTTTTTACAGCCCACTCAAAGTGTTTTACAGAGTTATCCATTCTGGATGCTGATAAAATTGAATGGGTCCAAAGACAGGCTACAAAAAGGGTGGAAGGTCTTAAGCATCAAACGTATCAGGAAAGACTTCATGGACTCAATCTGTACAGTCTGGAGCACAGAAGGGAAAGGGGGGGACATGATCGAAACATTTAAATATGTTAAAGGGTTAAATAAGGTCCATGAGGGAAGTGTTTTTAATAGGAAAGTGAACACAAGAACAAGGGGACACAATCTGAAGTTAGTTGGGGGAAAGATCAAAAGCAATGTGAGAAAATATTATTTTACTGAAAGAGTAGTAGATCCTTGGAACAAACTTCCAGCAGACGTGGTTGGTAAATCCACAGTCACTGAATTTAAACATGCCTGGGATAAACATAAATCCATCCTAAGATAAAATACAGGAAATAGTATAAGGGCAGGCTAGATGGATCATGAGGTCTTTTTCTGCCGTCAGTCTTCTATGTTTCTAAAGACCAGTCAGGACCAGGATAGAGACTGCCACCCAATATATTGCTAATGCTGTTACTGCAACCATTGTTTTTTCTATCATCATTAAACCACCTGGTGTGTTTTGATGGCTGGAAAGAGCTTCCCCAATTAACCAAATCAATTTTGGATTTAGGAATGTGGGATTTTGGTTTTTTTTGAGGGACACATTGATGGAGCATTTCCCTGCTTGGATTCTGATAATGCCTGTAAAAACATTTTAAAAAAAAAATTATTAAAATGCAAATTGTGTCATCGCAGAACTGCTCGCTGATTAAATGGAAGACACATTTACTTAGCATTCGGTGCAGTCAAATGTAATCAAGATTGAATTGATTTTATATTCAATTCGTGTAAACACTGCTCACTCGAAGCCTTTAAAAAAAAATCCATAAAGTAGCACAAAATTACTGGATCCATTTTTTTCCTCCAAAAGGATGTATGCTTAAGCACAGAACTCCTAATGCTCTTTATATGTGTGCAGTGCTAAGAATGTATAAATAACTGGACTCCTTACATGGCCTAATTCTGGAGGCTATAAAATCAGGAGTTTAAACGTTGACCATTTTTCAAGGATACTTCTATTTTCTGTCTTCTCTGTGAATTAATTAAATTCATTAACTTGACAGGCAGAGAAACCCAGGCTACTGAGATGCTTAGATTTCTAAAATTGAGATTGGTTTCATTATAATAGGTCCGGCAAAGAAATACTACAGATCACTGTTTAACCCGCTATAGCGCAACCGACCACAATCTGAAGTTAGTTGGGGGAAAGATCAAAAGCAACGTGAGAAAATATTATTTCACTGAAAGAGTAGTAGATCCTTGGAACAAACTTCCAGCAGACGCGGTTGGTAAATCCACAGTAGCTGAATTTAAACATGCCTGGGATAAACATAGATCCATTGTAAGATAAAATACAGGAAATGGCATAAGGGCAGACTAGATGGACCATGAGGTCTTTTTCTGCCGTCAGTCTTCTATGTTTCTATGACCGATTTCAGATTGTGAAAAAGATTAACATACATCAGAAACAAAAAATGGATCTGTGATGGTGAACCTATGGCACATGTGCCACAGGTGGGATGCAGAGCCAGAGGTGGGTTCTGGGTTTATTTTTATTTTATTTTATTATTAAAGTTGGAAGGGACCTTGCAGATCATCTAGTCGAATCCCCTGCTGGTGCACGAGACCCTACATCACATTAGTCCAATAGAAGTCCAGTCTCCAGTGTTGGAGCTGCTGATCCAGTTCTACAGAGGAATCATTGAGTCTGTCATCTGCACCTCTATAACTGTCTGCTTTGGTTCTGCAACCCAACAAGACCAACACAGACTTCAGAGGAGAATCAGAGCTGCAGAACAAAACAATGGCTGCCAACCTGCCTTCCATTGAGGACCTGTATACTGCACGAGTCAAAAAGAGGGCGGGGAAAATAATTACTGACCCCTTGCATCCTGGACATAAACTGTTTCACCTCCTATCCTCAAAATGTCGCTACAGAGCCCTGCACACCAAGACAACTAGACACAAGAACTTCCTGAACGCCATCACTCTACTAAACAAATAATTCTCTCAACACTGTCAAACCTTTTACTAAGTCTGCACTTCTATTTCTACTAGTTTTTTCTCATCATTCCTATCACCCATGTCCTCCCACTCAAGTCTGTATGACTGTAACATGTTGCTTGTATCCTAAGATTTTTATTAATATTGATTGTTTCTTCATTGCTTATTTGACCCCCTATGACCATCATTAAGTGATGTACCACATGATTCTTGACAAATCTATATTTTCTCTTATGTACACTGGGGGCATCTGCACCAAAGACAAATTCCTTATGTGTCCAATCACACTTGGCCAATAAAGAATTCCATTCCATTCCATTCCATTCCATTCCAATTCTATTCTATTCTACTCTACTCTACTCTACTCTACTCTATTCTATTCTATTCTCCACCTCTGCAGGCAAGCCATTCCACTGGTTGATCGCTCTCACCATCATAAAGGTCCTCCTTATTTCCAGATTGACATGCCTCTACACCAGAGGTGCTACTCCTCCTTGAACACTCCATACACCCCCAATGAGGGCAATGAGTCTACCGTTGTAACAAAATCTTGACTTATCTTAACTAACCTACTGGGCCCAATGGCTCTTTTCAACGACAACAAGCCATGCCATCCTGAATGGCTTTAAATATAAGGACCAGCCAGTTCCCCCAAAATCAAACCCTGCACAAGTTTAAACACTGGTTGGATCAAGCCTAGGTCTTTTTACATGCATGTGTTTTTAAAGATTTTAAAGAGTGAAGGAAATGAATTGCACCATGTCTGGGGTTTGTTGGGATTTTTTTTGACATGCTGCACAGACACACAATTTTATGCATTTATTATTTTTTCTGCCAAGTGGGAAGCTTTCTAATAGAAGTTCACATTATGCACATTTCACAGCCATTACGTCCAACAAGCAGAATTAAACTTTAAGAAGTTCCCCCCCTCTTTTTTTAAAAACATGGGGTCCTTCTTGTTAAGATGCCCATAAATTGGTGCATAAACAGAGAGCTCCAAATCAAAATTAATTCAGCTTGAAAAGTGCATTTGAAAGGGCACTGGAGCGAGGGAAAATCGACAGAGCAAAAGTCATATTTTTTTCCTCCCAGAGAGCCAGGAATCAACAAATCAAGGAAGAACAGAAATAAATAATTTCTCTCTTTCTCTCTCTCTCTCCATCTATCTCTATCATAACATCTCAGTCATCTCTAACTCACTATCTTCTACCCCTCTCTCCCCCTCTATATCTATATCTCCTATCTTTCTATCTTTCTATCTTTCTTTCCATCTATCCATCATCTATCCATCATCTATCCATCATCTATCCATCATCTATCCATCATCTATCCATCATCTATCCATCATCTATCCATCTATCCATCTATCCATCTATCCATCTATCCATCTATCCATCTATCCATCTATCCATCTATCCATCTATCCATCTATCCATCTATCCATCTATCCATCTATCCATCTATCCATCTATCCATCTATCCATCTATCCATCTATCCATCTATCCATCTATCCATCTATCCATCTATCCATCTATCCATCTATCCATCCAACCAACCATCCACCACCACACATTTAAATGTTTCGATCATGTCCCCCCTTTTCCTTCTGTCCTCCAGACTATACAGATTGAGTTCATTAAGTCTTTCCTGATGCGTTTTATGCTTAAGACCTTCCACCATTCGTGGAGCCTGTCTTTGGACCCGTTCAATTTTGTCTATATCTTTTTGTAAGTGAGGTCTCCAGAACTGGACACAGTATTATTCCAAATGTGGTCTCACCAGCGCTCTGTACAGCGGAAGCACAATCTCCCTCTTCCTGCTTGTTATACCTCTAGCTATGCAGCCAAGCATTCTATTTGCTTTTCCTACTGCCTGACCGCACTGTTCACCCATTTTGAGACTGTCAGAAATCACTATCCCTAAGAAGAAAAGATATAGGGATAGAAGGTATATGGGATATAGGAGAGACAATAGGACAGGGGATGGAAGGCACTCTAGTGCACTTATGCACACCCCTTACTGACCTCTTAGGAATCTGGAGATGTCAACCGTGGACTGTCTAAGGGTAAAATGTTGGGGGTTGGGGGATGACACTATGGAGTCCGGTAATGAGTTCCATGCTTCAACAACTCTATTACTAAAGTTGTATTTTTTACAGTCAAGTTTGGAGCGGTTAATATTGAGCTTGAATCTGTTATGTGCTCTTTTTTGTTGTTATTGTGGTTGAAGCTGAAGTAGTCGTTGACAGACAGGATGTTGCAGCATATGATCTTTATTTGATTGATTTATTGATTTATTGATTGTCCATTACACAATGAGGGATATAGTGGGTATACATATAGTAAATATATAATGAAGGTTATAGAGGATATTGTTCTGTCGGGCTCTCTGGTAGACTCCTCCCAAAAATTCACAGGTACAAATTTCAGACACACACACGTTTGAAAATTCAAAACAATCTTCTTTATAATGAAAATTCACTTAAACTAAGCCCTCTTTTGGTATAGCAAAGAGCATTCGTCTCCAAACAAACTGGTAATTTGTACAAGTCCCTTATCAGTTCTGAGATACTTAGCTTGCAGCTGTGAGGCAATTCACAGTCCTTCTTCTTTCACAAAGTGAAACACACTTTGCTCTGGTTTAGTTTCAAAGCAGGGAAAAATCAGCACACAAAAAGGTCAAAGTCAGTAAAGCAGTCACGAAACACAACGATCAGATAATCCTCCACAATGGCCAAACCCACAGGCTGCTCTTTATAGCAGCCTCACTAATGACCACAGCCCACCCAACCACAGGTGGCCTCATTTTCTTTGATAATAATCTCCCAGTTGTTGTTGCCTATGCATCGCTCTCCGCATGCATGGCTGTATCATTAACTCTTGTTCCGAATCCAAGGAGGAGCTAGATAATTGATCTCCTTCTGAGCTGTCTGCCCCACTCTCCTCCTCCCTGTCACTCATGTCTTCTTGGTCAGAGGAGCCTTCGTCAGCAGATTCCACCAGGGGCAAAACAGGCCTGCAGCATGTGGATGTCTCCCCCACATCCACAGTCCTTGGGGCAGGAGCTGGGCCAGAGCTAACCACAACAGGATATACTCATAGAAAGATATATCTAAGACAGAAGAGAAGATATAGGAATAAAACATATCAATGAAAGAATAGAAGAAATATATTAAAAGAAGAATGGTATAGGAGATACAGGAGAGCAATAGGACAGGGGACGGAAGGCACTTGCTGACCTCTTAGGATCAACACTTAGATCGTGTTTAAGGCATCATAGTGCCATAAAATAGCCCTCACCCTCCCCAAAGACTCCGAAATCTCCCCCCTTCCCCTCCCCTCACAAAATGGAAACCTTCTTCTTTCTAGAATAATTTAAAAGTTGAGATTCCAGCTGAAAATAGCAGCTCAGCATCACTGAGAATCTGATTCTGTCGAAGGATTGAAAATAAGACGAGATTGCGCTGCGTTTTACTGGTTGAATGGGGGAGGGGGAGAAGAGACACAATGGAGGTCATTTCACAGAGAGCCAGGCACTGTGATTGCGGTATTATTGTGCCGTTTGGAGATATTTATAAAGCTCGGAATCATAGCGTTGGGGAGAACAAAGCTCCTAAGGAACGGGGCCATGAAACACTAGAGAATCCCAACGGGATAGAATATAACAACCATGTCTAAGCCATTATTCAACGGATGGTGAATTATGCCTTTATTAGCACCAATTGAACAAATGCTCAAGAATTGGGGTATCATATCGGAATAGGGGTTCAAAAGACCAAGACAGTGGGTCCTGCAGAATATGGTTCATTGTGTATTTGTGGCCACCAACTTGTCTTCTTTTTTTTTTTTACACACACACACAGACAAACAAATGTAAAATAATCCACTTGGGGAAAAGGAATCCTCAATCTGAGTATTGTATTGGCAGTTCTGTGTTAGCAAAAACCTCAGAAGAGAAGGATTTAGGGGTCGTGATTTCGGACCGTCTCCAAATGGGTGAACTGTGCGGTCAGGCGGTAGGGAAAGCAAGTAGGATGCTTGGCTGCATAGCTAGAGGTATCACAAGCAGCAAGAGGGAGATTGTGATCCCGCTGCATAGAGCGCTGGTGGGACCACATTTGGAATATTATGTTTGTTTCTGGAACATCTGGAATGTTGTTTATTTGTTTACAAAAAGATATTGATCAAATTGAACGGGTCCAAAGACGGGCTACAAGAATGGTGGAAGGTCTTAAGCATAAAACATATCAGGAAAGACTTCATGAACTCAATCTGTAGAGTCTGGAGGACAGAAGGGCAAGAGGAGACATGATCGAAACATTTAAATATGTTAAAGGGTTGAATAAGATTTGGAAGGGAAGTGTTTTTAATAGAAAAGTGAACACAAGAACAAGGGGAAACAATCTGAGGTTAGTTGGGGGAAAGAGCAGAAGCAACGTGAGAAAATATTATTTTACTGAAAGAGTAGTAGATGCTTGGAACAAACATCCAGCAGACGTGGTGGGTAAATTGAATTTAAACATGCCTGGGATAAACATATATCCATCCTAAGATAAAATACAGGAAATAGTATAAGGGCAGACTAGATGGACCATGAGGACTTTTTCTGCTGTCAATTTTCTATGTTTCTAAGAATCACTATTACCAATACAGCCAAGGCAAGACACTGGAATTTAAAATAACCACTCCCTTCTGCCCCTGATGGTGTTACTTAGTTGGGTTATGAAATGTCTGTAACAGAACATACTAGCTGAGAGCCCACCAAGGATTACCCAATTCTCCTCCTCCTCCTCCCCAAATCCGAGATAACAACTAAGCTCCAAGAAGAACCAAGTTCAACCCTGAGCTAGAAGTATTCTCCTTTATCAATCTAATTCTTCAACCAGAGTCTTTGGCTAAAGATGGACATTCCATCTCTTCCCCTTGTTGTGTTTCTTAAATACTTATATTTTAATAGCCCCCACTGTTTTGGGGTTTTTTTTTTTTTTGGAAATAAAAGGAATGTCATTTCGAGCGCTTTCCTTGACCTTCAACAAAGAATGCAAGAACATCTTTTGTTTTGATATTTTTTTTAAAGATGCCATATGCTTTACATTAAGCTAAACGGCGTTTTACCATCTGTCTTTCGAGTTATAATGTTGCAGAACATGGAATGGCTGCAAACGTCAATAGGCGAACAAAACTCCTAGGAAAATCTTGACGGTGGAGGGGTGAGGATTGAGGAAAGAATGTCAGGTGATCAGGGCAGATTTGAGATCCTAAGTCAAGGATGGCAAACCTATGGCACGGGGGCCACAGATGGCCCGCGAGCCGTTGCCCTAGCTCAGCTCCAACATTCATTTATTTATAGAAACATAGAAACATAGAAGACTGACGGCAGAAAAAGACCTCATGGTCCATCTAGTCTGCCCTTATACTATTTCCTGTATTTTATCTTACAATGGATCTATGTTTATCCCAGGCATGTTTAAATTCGGTTACTGTGGATTTACCAGCCACGTCTGCTGGAAGTTTGTTCCAAGGATCTACTACTCTTTCAGTAAAATAATATTTTCTCATGTTGCCTTTGATCTTTCCCCCAACTAACTTCAGATTGTGTCCCCTTGTTCTTGTGTTCACTTTCCTATTAAAAACACTTCCCTCCTGAACCTTATTTAACCCTTTAACATATTTAAATGTTTTGATCATGTCCCCCCTTTTCCTTCTGTCCTCCAGACTATACAGATTGAATTCATTAAGTCTTTCCTGATACGTTTTATGCTTAAGACCTTCCACCATTCTTGTAGCCCGTCTTTGGACCCATTCAATTTTGTCAATATCTTTTTGTAGGTGAGGTCTCCAGAACTGAACACAGTACTTTAAATGTGGTCTCACCAGCGCTCTATATAAGGGGATCACAATCTCCCTCTGCCTGCTTGTTATACCTTATTTATTAAATTTGTATGCCGCCCCTCTCCGTAGACTTGGGGCAGCTCACAGCAGTGATAGAAACAATGCACAATACAAATCTAATAATACGAAGTTAAAAACCCATAATTTAAAAAACATGCACACAACACTCCATACATAAATTATATAGGCCTGGGGAAGATATTTCAATTCCCCCATGCCTGACGGCAGAGGTGGGTTTTGAGAAGTTTATGAAAGGCAAGGAGGGTGGGGGCAATTCTGATCTCTGGGGGGAGTTGGTTCCAGAGGGCCGGGGCTGCCACAGAGAAGGCTCTTCTCCCGAGTCCCACCAAATGACATTGTTTAGTCAACGGGACCCGGAGAAGGCCAACTCTGTGGGACCTAACCGGTCGCTGGGATTTGTGCGGCAGATGGTGGTATTTGAGATATTCTGGTCCGATGCAATGAAGGGCTTTATAGGTCATAACCAACACTTTGAATTGTGACCGGGTGTGCATGAGTGTGCTGGCCAGCTCATTTTTGGCTCGCACAGAGGCTCTGGGAGGCTGTTTTTGGCTTCCAGAGAGCCTCCAGGAGGATGGGAGATGACATTTTTATCCTCTCCCCCAGCTCCAGGGAAGGCTTTGGAGCCTGGGGAGGGTGAAACACGAGCCTACTGGGCCCACCAGAAGTTGGAAAACAGTCCTTTTCTGGCCTCCAGAGGACCTCCAAGGGTTTTTATTTATTATTTCTTTATTTCTTTATTTTGTCCAATACACAATAATACACAATGAAGGTTATAGAGGATATAGTACAGAAGATATACAAGATATAGGAGAGACTATAGGACAGGGGACGGAAGGCACTCTAGTGCGCTTATGTAACGCCCCTTACTGACCTCTTAGGAATCTGGAGAGGACAACCGTGGATAGTCTAAGGGCAAAATGTTGGGGGTTAGGGGAGGATACTACGGAGTCCGGTAATGAGTTCCATGCTTCAACAACCCGATTACTAAAGTCGTATTTTTTACAATCTAGTTTGGAGCGGTTAATGTTAAGCTTGAATCTGTTGAGTGCTCTTGTGTTGTGGTTGAAGCTGAAGTAGTCTTTGACAGGCAGGACATTGCAGCATATGATCTTGTGGGCAATCCTTAGATCATGTTTAAGGCTTCGTAGTTCTAAGCTTTCAAGACCCAGGATTGTAAGTCTTGTTTCGTAGAGTATTCTGTTTCACATTTTCCTTTCTTTCTTTCCTCTCTGCCTCCCTCCATTCATCCTTCTCTATTCCTTCCTTCCTTTCCTCTTTTTGCCTCCCCTCCTTCCTCCCACCCTCCCTCCCTCTCTCACTGCCTCCCTTCGTTCTTTCCTTCCCTTCCTTCCCTCCCTCCCTGTTTGAAGACTTCTCCTAGACGTTTACCTTCCACAGAGGGAAGCTATCCCCTCTTTTCATCCGCATTCTGGTTGCTGCCTGATGACAACCGCTCCAAATATCAAATATTCTCAATTGCACGGATCATATGCTGCAATGTCCTGCCTGTCGGCGACTACTTCAGCTTCAACCACAACAACACAAGAGCACACAACAGATTTAAACTTAATATTAACCGCTCCAAACTTGACTGTAAAAAATATGACTTCAGTAACCGAGTTGTCGAAGCGTGGAACTCATTACCGGACTCCATAGTGTCATCCCCAAACCCCCAACACTTTACCCTTAGATTATCTACGGTTGACCTCTCCAGATTCCTAAGAGGTCAGTAAGGGGCGAGTACAAGTGCAGTAGAGTGCCTTCCGTCCCCTGTCCTATTACTTTCCTATATCTCCTATACCTTTCTTCTATTCCTATATCTCTTCTTCTATTCTTTAATTGATATGTTCTATTACTTTATCTTCTTTTCTATTATTTCTTAGATATATTTTACTATGAGTATCTCCTCTGTAACCTTCATCATGTATTTTACTATGTGTATTTAGATATATACCCACTAAAACCCTCATTGTGTATTGGACTAACTAACTAACTAACTAACTAACTAACTAACTAACTAACTAACTAACTCAATCAATCAATCAATCAATCAATCAACAAACAAACAAACAAACAAACAAACAAACAAACAAACAAACAAACTCAGGACTTTCTGCATTGAAAGCAGGAGCTCATCTACCGAGCCACCATTCCTCTCTCCTGCCCTGTCATCACACCATCATGGTTTGCTTAAAAAGCTTTGACGGTGGTGCGATGGGAACAGGGAAGGAAAAAAAGGCACCAGCTCTTTCATGTAGTTTCTGGAGGAACGAAACCTTTCATTTATCAATGGGATTCACCGCCCAGGAGAAACCAACGGGCTTCGAGATATGCAGATGAAATGCACTCTCCCTAGCTAAGGTTGCATTGCCTCGGGCAGCCTCACCATGCAATCTGTCATGTTAACAGTCTTCGCGTCACTCAGGGCTTCTCTGGCGGCCTCCAGAATCTCACCCGTCTTGTCCTTCTTCTGCAAAGGTCTCTGGAGAGAAGCGGGCTGAAACCTAATAAAACTTACGACCGTTGGAAAGAGTTTCACGAAATACTATTTCCGCATAGGAAGGAAACACTCCACAGTCTGCATTGTTTGCCGATCAGTTTCCGGTCACAATTCAAAGTGTTGGTTATGACCTATAAAGACCTTCATGGCATCGGACCAGAATATTTCCGGACCGCCTTCTGATGCACGAATCCCAGCAAACAGTTAGGTCCCACTATCGACTAAACAATGTCGTTTGGCGGGACCCAGGGGAAGAGCCTTCTCTGTGGCAGCCCCGACCCTCTGGAACCAGCTCCCCCCGGAGATTAGAATTGCCCCCACCCTCCTGGCTTTTCGTAAACTCCTTAAAACCCACCTCTGCTGTCAGGCTTGGGGGAATTGAGATCCTCTTTCCCCCAGGCCTTTACAATTCTATGCATGGTATGTATGTATGTATGTTTGGTTTTTTATATTAATGGGTTTTTTAATTGTTTTTAGTATTAGGTAACTATTGTACACTGTTTTATTGTTGCTGTTAGCTGCCCCAAGTCTCCGGAGAGGGGCGGCATACAAATCCAATAAATAAAATAAATAAAATAAATAAATAAATTGAGACATCTCCCCCGGGCTTATACAGTTTATGGATGGTACATTTGTATGTATGTTTTTGCTTTTTAATAAGGGGTTTTTAGTGACTTTTAAATTATTAGATTTGTTATACTGTTGTTTTATTGTTGTTGTGAGCCACCCCGAGTGTGCGGAGAGGGGCGGCATACAAATCTAATAAATAATAATAATAATAATAATAATAAACGGGAACTGGGTTCTTTCTGGGCTTTGAATTCTGCCATTTGACTATAAAGATTGGCAGGTGCACTTATTAGACTGTTTGGCGGACGGGACCTGGAGAAAGATGACCCTGTGGGCTCTTATCGGTCGCAGCGAGGTCTGAGGCAGGAGGCGGTCCCGTAAATAGTCTGGCGCCGAGCCATTTAGGGCTTTAAAGGTGAAAAACAACACCTCGAATTGCGTCCGGAGACCAACTGGTAACCAATGCAGCTCTTGCAAAGTTGGAGTAATGCGGGTGTACCTTAGCCCAATGTAGAGTGCATTTCAATAATCATAACCTTTAATAGCCTTCCTTCCTTCCTTCCTTCCTTCCTTCCTTCCTTCCTTCCTTCCTTCCTTCTTTCCTTCCTTCCTTCCATCCTCCCTCCCTTCTTCCTTCCTTCCTCCCTCCCTCCTTTCTTCCTTTTTTCCTTCCTTCCTTCCCCCCTCCCCCCTCCTTTCTTCCTCCCTCCCTTATTTCCTCCCTCCTTCCCTCCTTCCCTCCCTTCCCTCCTCACTCCCTTCCTTCCCAAGGGAGACCTATATACTATACTTATATATTACCCGACTCAATAGTGTCAACCCCTAACCCCCAACATTTCCCCCTTAGACTCTCCACGATTGACCTCTCCTGGTTCCTAAGAGGTCAGTAAGGGGCGTACATAAGTGCACTAGTGTGCCTTTCGTCCCCTGTCCAATTGTCTTTCCTTTATCTCATATATCATATATGTTTTCTTCCTTTCATGTATGTTCTCCTCTATTTTTACATATTATCTTTATATATATTACTTCATGTCTATTCTCTTCCATATGTATTGTGTATTGGACAAATGAATAAATAAAAAAAATAAATAAAAAATAAATACTGCTTCCTGGCGCTTTTGCGACCCCCCTCTAAGCAGTTTTCAGAGTCCATTAATTAATTAACTAGGTTAATGAATGGGTTAACTAGGAATCGTCCAATCACAAATCCACCCTTTAAAGTTAATATAACTCTTTAAAGAATCTACATCTTTTTCAGGCCCATCTCCTTCAAGCCCAGGAAGTTGTTCTAATTATTTACAGACATATGCTGGGCTCCTATAATATCTGAAGTGTGGTTTTTCCCCCTGACTTATGTTCAAAGCATGCTCAATGTGCACCCATGCTTTGAAAATTACACACACATGCGGACGCTTTAATAATTATAAATACTTTTTCTCCCCCCAAAGCAGGCATACATAATTTATACGTACACCAATGCAGGCGCACATCAGATTTCTGTGAACTCCATGTTCAAAGGCATGATACGGTTAATCATACTTTAATGTTTTAATTATTTCCCCCCTTGTTTTATAACTTGTAAGTTGCCTGGAATTGCCTGGTAGGGCGGCATAAAAATTTAATAAACAAAATAAATGAATAAAAGCGGCAAATCTCTCTCTCTTTTTTTCCCCACCTTATTTTGGAACATGGTTTTTTCCAACTGCCTGCTTTCTTATTCTCTCATTCATATCCCCCGCCCCATTTTCCATCATAAAACACCAAGTTAGCCTGAGGGGTGGTTTGTAAGTTACCTTGCAATGAAAAGTAGCACGCCGTATTGAGTAAGAACGGAGTAAGGAAAACCTGGCGTAACTCTCTTCGAATATGTTGTGGGTCTTGTTATGTCTTGCTGGGAGCTATTTTCACATGTCCTGCTTTATAATGAATTTAGGGATCAATTATTCAGAAAAAAAGGGGGCCAGAATGGTGTTATTTCTATCTCTCTGTCTCAAAGTTGTGTATTTTAAAGTTCTTACTTGTCTTATCTCTTTATTGGAGTATTTTAAGTTTGTACTATTTTATTGCTGTAAGCCGCCCAGACACCACTAGGAGAAGATAGGTAGGTAGGTAGGTAGGTAAGTAAATAGATAGGTAGGTAAGTAGGTAGGTAGGTAGGTAGGTAGATATATAGATAGATAGAGATAGATAGATAGATAGAGAGAGAGAGAGAGAGAGAGAGAGAGAGGGGTAGGTAGGTAGGTAGGTAGATAGATAGAGAGAAAGAGAGAGAGAGAGAGATAGGATGAATGGATAGATAGATAGATAGATAGATAGATAGATAGATAGATAGATAGATAGATAGATATAGGGGAGACTATATAAGGCACTCCTCTCCTCACCTCTCCTATTCTCCCCTCTCCTCTCTTCTCCTATTCTCCCCTCCCCTCTCCTCTCTTATTCTCTCCTCTCCTATTCTCTCCTCTCCTATTCTCTCCTCTCCTATTCTCTCCTATTCTCTCCTCTCCTCTCCTCCCCCTCCCCTCTCCTCTCCTCTCCTCTCCTCTCCTCTTCTCTCCTCTCCTCTTCTCTCCTCTTCTCTCCTCTCCTCTCTTCTCCTATTCTCCCCTCCCCTCTCCTCTCCTCTCTTATTCTCTCCTCTCCTCTCCTCTCCTATTCTCTCCTCTCCTCTCCTCTCCTATTCTCTCCTATTCTCTCCTATTCTCTCCTATTCTCTCCTATTCTCTCCTATTCTCTCCTATTCTCTCCTATTCTCTCCTCTCCTCCCCTCCCCTCTCCTCTTCTCTCCTCTCCTCTTCTCCTCTTTCCTCCCCTCTCCTCCTATTCTCTCCTCTCCTCACCTCTCCTATTCTCTCCTCCCCTCTCCTCTCCTATTCTCTCCTATTCTCTCCTATTCTCTCCTATTCTCTCCTATTCTCTCCTCTTCTCCTCTCTCCTCCCTCTCCTCCCTCTCCTCTTCTCTCCTCCCCTCTCCTCTCCTATTCTCTCCTCTCCTCTCCTATTCTCTCCTCTCCTCTCCTATTCTCTCCTATTCTCTCCTATTCTCCTCCTATTCTCTCCTAT